>NW_024400175.1:0-45211 GCF_905171765.1 Bufo bufo
ATTCGCGTTCGCCGTTCGCGAACTGAAAATTTTATGTTCGCGACATCTCTACTGCTGTGTGTTCCCCTTGTCTCCCTTGCTCGGTTGCATAAGGAAGTACGGACTCTGCCGGCTGCGTTGTCGGATGAAAATTTTTGGAGCAATCTCTCAACAATTACCCTCAGGTATTGCACCATTTTACTCGTCCTCTCCACCACAGGAATCAGAGATGAGTAGTTCTCTTTGTAGCGGGGGTCGAGAAGGGTGAACACCTAGTAATCCGTGTTATCTAAAATGTGTATAACGCAAGGGTCGCAGGAAAGGCAGCCTAAGCATGAAGTCAGCCATGTGTGCCAGAGTACCAACAGGCAAGACATCGATGTCGACATCAGGATGACTCTCCATCTCCTCATCCTCCTCCTGTTCTTCTGCCCATCCATGCTGAACAGATGGAATTAAAGTTCCATGGGTACTACCCTCTGTAGCAGAGGCAACTGTCTCCAGCTCCTCCTGCTCTTCATGGTACAATTCGCGCTGAGAAGACGAACTGTGGGATGGTCTGGCTATCACCCTGTGTAATGTCCTCCCTCATTTCCTCGTCTGCCACATTCAGAGCGTTGTCCTTAATTGTGAGCAGCGATTGTTTGAGTAGACACAGCAGTGGGATGGTTATGCTGATAATAGCGTTATCGCTGCTAACCATCTGTGTGGATTTATCAAAGTTTTTTAAAACCTCGCAGAGATCTGGCATCAATGCCTACTCCTCACTTGTGAATAGTGGCAGTTGACTCGAAAGGTGACGACCATGTTGCAGCTGATATTCCACAACTTCCCTCTGCTGCTCACAAAGCCTGGCCAACATGTGGAACGTAGAGTTCCAGCGCGTGCTCACGTCACACAACAGTCGGTGAGCTGAAAGCCTCAAGCGCTGATGCGCTGACGTGGGCTAGGCATGGGATGTGTGTCAGGTTGCCAAGCTCCAAGTTACGGCCACTGTAGGTTGAGTGGCGACAGCCACAGCTCGGTCTGGTCCCTTATACCCTGCCACAGCTATGCGCCGGTGTGCTGTTTGTCCCCTAAGCAGATCAGCTTCAGCACCGCCTGTTGACGCTTACCCACAGCAGTGCTACACTGCTTCCAGCTAGCGACTGATGGCTGACTGCTGCTGGAGGTGGAAGTAGAGGAGGAGGCGGCGGAGGAGGAGAAGTGGGGTTTGGAGCCAGTAACATAGCGGCTGGCAGAGACCCTGATGGACGTAGGGCCCGCAATCCTGGGCGTGAATAGCACCCATGCCATCCCAGGTGCTCACTCCCGGCTTCCACAACATTCACCCAGTGTGCGGACAGGAAAATGTAGCGTCCCTGGCCACCAGCACTTGTCCATGTGTCCGTGGTTAAGTGGACCTTCCCAGTAACTGCGTTGGTCAGGGCCAGGGTGATGTTCTGGGACACATGCTGGTGTAAGGCGGGCATGGCACATCATTAAAAATAGAGGCAGCTTGGGACTGCGTACCGAGAGACGGACGCCGACATCAGGCTGCGGAAGGCCTCAGTGTCCACAAGACTAAATGGCAACATTTCAAGGGCCAGTAATTTTGAAAGTTGCGCATTTAGTGCTTTGGCCTGTGGGTGGGTATTTGTGCTTGCGTTCAAATGACTGTGTTATGGACATTTGGATGATGCGCTGGGACAGGGAAGTGGATGTTGTTGCGGATGGTTCATGAGAAGGTTCAGGTGCAGAACGAGGGGCATCCGGGCCTGCGCCTTTGACAGGGGATTGGCCAGCAGTGCATAACACAAGGGAAGAAGAGACAGTGGTGTGACCCGCAAACCCAGATTGTGGACCCAGGCGTTCGGCCCACTTATTAGGGTGCTTGGATGCCATGTGGCGGATCATGCTGGTGGTGGTGAGGTTGCTAGTGTTAATGGCCCGGCTCATTTTGATAAGGCACAAGTTGCAAACTACCATTCTTTTGTTGTCTGCACTTTCCTCAAAAAAGCGCCATACTGCGGAACACCTACCCCTTGGCAAGGTAGATTAACGAATAGGGGTGCTCGGTGTAACGGTTGCGGACCTGTTTGGTGCCTTTTGCAACCCCACTGCCTCTTCCAGCCTATTGCGGTGCTGCCGATCCCTCCCCCTCTGTACTGCTGTCCTCACTCTGCTTTTCTCCTTCCCATGTTGGGTCAGTGAGCTCATCGTCAACCACCTCCTCTTTCTCACTCTGCTCATCCTCCTGTCTTGACCTAACCACAACCTCAGTGATTGACAACTGTGTTTCATCATCATCCACCTCGTCAACGAATGATTGCCGTTCACCACAGTCATCTTCTTGATACTGTGAAAGCTCAAGAGGTTGGGAATCAGGGCACAATATCTCAGGTCCCTCTTCAAGCATGCTGGGCGCGAGGGCCAAATCTAAAAGTGGTGCTGGAAAGAGCTCCTCGGAATATTCGAGTGTGGGATCACTCATTTGGCAAGCCTCTCCATGGTGGTAGGAAGGATGATCAGAGTGAGGATTCAGTTGACCAGACTCTTGGCTACAGAGACTGGACTTGGTGGAAGAGAGGGTGGTGCTTAACCGACTGGAAGCATTATTTTTAGCAATTCAACCGATCAACTGTTCGCACGTGTTGTCATGCGCCGCCCAGCTAAGTAGGACATGAAGCTGGGTACGGTGGATGTTTATTTTTTTCAGGTGCACTTGCAGCAGGCACAGTTTTATTGCGCCCAGTGCCACGGCCTCTGCGTGCACCATCAGCATCACACCCACCTCCCCGTCCCTTAGTGCTTGCCTTCCTCATATTAATGGTTTTGTCACTAGATGTGGCGCAGATTGTTTTACAGTCCGCTAAAGACACAGTTTTCGGATGCAGGACAGTATATGTCACAGAAACCCACAGAATATGGACACTATATTAGGCCCAGATTAGTTAAATTTGCCCTAAAGAAACAGTTTTAGGATGGCGTACTGTGTATATCACAGAAAACAACACAGTATGGACACTATTTTAGGCCCAGATTATTGGAATCTGCGGTACAGACACTGTTTTCTGATGTAGTTTATATTTATATTTTTCCCTATATCTAGGCCTTACAACCACACAATGCATTGAAGTACAAATCACACAATTCACGGATTACACATTTGACAGCAAAAATGTGGATAGATTATGGGTGAAAAATAGTTTTCTGTATTAATTTTTTCCCTATATCTAAGCCTGACAACCACACAATGTATTGAGGCGCAGATCACGCAATTCACGGATTACACCATTGACAGCAAAAATGTGTATAGATTATGGGAGAAAAATAGTTTTCTGTATTTTAATTTTTATCCCTATATCTAGGCCTGACAACCACACAATGTTTTGAAGCGCAGATCACACAATTCACGGATTAAACCGTTGACAGCAATACTGTGGATAGATGATGGAAGAAATTTTTTCTCTGTATTAAATTTTTTTTTCCCTATATCTTGGCCTGACAACCACACAAGGAATTGAGGCACAGATCACACAATTCACAGATTACACCGTTGACAGCAAAAATGTGGATTATGGGGGGAAAAAAAATATTATTTTCACTAATATTCTTCCTATCTCTGCCCTTGACACACAAAAAGTATTGCTGCACAGATGTCACAAGTCACTGCAGACACCTTGTATATAGCAAAAAAATCGCTATTTCGAAAAGTATAATAAAAAAATGTGAGTACAACTTTGCACATTAAAATTGCTGCCACCACACAAAATAGTCCTTAAAATTACTTTTGGGTCTTTGAAATGTTTTAAAATTGAATAAAATACGATCACACTCCCTACACTATCTGTCCCTTCCTAAGCGCAGCTCTCCCTGACTCGCAATGAGCCAAACTCGCATCATCGGGTGCTATATAGCACCCGATGACGCGTTCTCGCCAGCCAGTCACTGTAATGCCAGCAGCCAACATGGCTACTGGCATTACAGTGATGGCAGAACTTACCTGCACGTTTATTGGCTGCTTAGCAGCCGCAAAACGTGCAGGGAGGAGACTCGAGCATGGTGCCCGAGCACATGTGGTACTCAGCCGAGTACCGCCATGTGCCGAGCATAGCGATGCTCGAGCCGAACAAGTATTCAGCCGAGCATAGCGATGCTCGAGCCGAACAAGTATTCAGCCGAGCATGCTTGCTCATCACTAATAGCGATGCTCGAGCCAAACAGGTATTTGGCCGAGCATGCTTGCTTATCACTGATACTGATGATACACAAATGGATGTAAGCAACTTAACCCCTTAAGGACTCAGCCCTATTTCACCTTAAGGACTTGGCTATTTTTTGCAATTCTGACCAGTGTCACTTTAAGTGCTGATAACTTTTGACTTATCCAGGCTATTCTGAGATAGTTTTTTTGTCACATATTGTACTTCATGACACTAGTAAAATGAAGTTAAAAAAAATCATTTTTATTTATTAAAAAATACCAAATTTACCAAAAAATTTTAAAAAATTGCAAATTTCCAAGTTTCAATTTCTCTACTTCTATAATACATAGTAATAACTCCCAAAATAGTTATTACTTTACATTCCCCATATGTCTACTTCATGTTTGTATCATTTTGGGAATGATATTTTAATTTTGGGGATGTTACAAGTAGGGATGAGCGAACCCGAACTGTATAGTTAGGGTTCGTACCGAATTTTGGGGTGTCCGTGACACGGACCCGAACCCGAACATTTTCGTAAAAGTCCGGGTTCGGTGTTCGGCGCTTTCTTGGCGCTTTTTGAAAGGCTGCAAAGCAGCCAATCAACAAGCATCATACTTCTTGCCCCAAGAGGCCATCACAGCCATGCCTACTATTGGCATGGCTGTGATTGGCCAGTGCAGCATGTGACCCAGCCTCTATATAAGCTTGGGTCACGTAGCGCTGCACGTCACTCTGCTGATACAAGTGTAGGGAGAGGTTGCAGCTGCGACGTTAGGGCGAGATTAGGCAGTGATTAACTCCTCCAAAAGACTTCATTCAGTGATCGATCTACAGCTGTGGATCATTGAACTGCTGCTATTCAATTGCTCACTGTTTTTAGGCTGCCCAGAGCGTTTTCCAGTCACTTTTTTCTGGGGTGATCGGCGGCCATTTTGTGGCTTGTGGTGCGCCAGCACAAGCTGCCACCAAGTACATTTAACCATCAATAGTGTGGTTATTTTTTGCTATATCCTACATCAGGGTCAAGCTTTCATCAAGTGCATTTAACCATCAATAGTGTGTTTTTTTTTTGGCCATATACTACATCAGGGGCAAGCTGAGCCTGTCACCCAAGTGCATTTAACCATCAATAGTGTGGTTATTTTTTGGCCATATACTACATCAGGGGCAAGCTGAGCCTGTCACCCAAGTGCATTTAACCATCAATAGTGTGGTTATTTTTTGCTATATCCTACATCAGGGTCAAGCTGTCATCAAGTGCATTTAACCATCAATAGTGTGGTTATTTTTGGCCATATACTACATCAGGGGCAAGCTGAGCCTGTCACCCAAGTGCATTTAACCATCAATAGTGTGGTTATTTTTTGGCCATATACTACATCAGGGGCAAGCTGAGCCTGTCACCCAAGTGCATTTAACCATCAATAGTGTGGTTATTTTTTGCTATATCCTACATCAGGGTCAAGCTGTCATCAAGTGCATTTAACCATCAATAGTGTGGTTATTTTTTGGCCATATACTACATCAGGGGCAAGCTGAGCCTGTCACTCAAGTGCATTTAACCATCAATAGTGTGGTTATTTTTTGCTATATCCTACATCAGGGTCAAGCTGTCATCAAGTGCATTTAACCATCAATAGTGTGGTTATTTTTTGGCCATATACTACATCAGGGGCAAGCTGAGCCTGTCACCCAAGTGTATTTAACCATCAATAGTGTGGTTATTTTTTGTATATATCCTACATCAGGGTCAAGCTGTAATCAAGTGCATTTAACCATCAATAGTGTGATTATTTTTTGGCCATATACTACATCAGGGTCAAGCTGTCATCAAGTGCATTTAACCATCAATAGTGTGGTTATTTTTTGGCCATATACTACATCAGGGGCAAGCTGAGCCTGTCACAAAGTTATTCTCAATAACTTCACACACACGCTACAGTGCAGATCCAAGTCTAATTCTGTGATTAAACGTATACCTGTCACCCAGCGCCTAAAAAATAGGCCTCACATTTATATTCATCCAAATCTGTCATTACTGCTTTAGCTGGTCAAGTTATTTAGTGTCCGTCAAAGCACAGTTTTTGTTCTGGGTTGAAATACAATTCCCAATTTTGCAATTCTCTAAATTAGTGGTTTCTGCTGTATCAGGCCTACTTTAAATCTATCCCTAAAAGGGTATATTAGATTCAAGGTGCTGATAGGGTAGTTCTCAATAACTTCACACACACGCTACAGTGCAGATCCAAGTCTAATTCTGTGATTAAACGTATACCTGTCACCCAGCGCCTAAAAAATAGGCCTCACATTTATATTCATCCAAATCTGTCATTACTGCTTTAGCTGGTCAAGTTATTTAGTGTCCGTCAAAGCACAGTTTTTGTTCTGGGTTGAAATACAATTCCCAATTTTGCAATTCTCAAAATTAGTGGTTTCTGCTGTATCAGGCCTACTTTAAATCTATCCCTAAAAGGGTAGATTAGATTCAAGGTGCTGATAGGGTAGTTCTCAATAACTTCACACACACGCTACAGTGCAGATCCAAGTCTAATTCTGTGATTAAACGTATACCTGTCACACAGCGCCTAAACAATAGGCCTCACATTTATATTCATCCAAATCTGTCATTACTGCTTTAGCTGGTCAAGTTATTTAGTGTCCGTCAAAGCACAGTTTTTGTTCTGGGTTGAAATACAATTCCCAATTTTGCAATTCTCTAAATTAGTGGTTTCTGCTGTATCAGGCCTACTTTAAATCTATCCCTAAATGGGTATATTAGATTCAAGGTGCTGATAGGGTTATTATCAATAACTTCACACACACGCTACAGTGCAGATCCAAGTCTAATTCTGTGATTAAACGTATACCTGTCACCCAGCGCCTAAAAAATAGGCCTCACATTTATATTCATCCAAATCTGTCATTACTGCTTTAGCTGGTCAAGTTATTTAGTGTCCGTCAAAGCACAGTTTTTGTTCTGGGTTGAAATACAATTCCCAATTTTGCAATTCTCAAAATTAGTGGTTTCTGCTGTATCAGGCCTACTTTAAATCTATCCCTAAAAGGGTAGATTAGATTCAAGGTGCTGATAGGGTAGTTCTCAATAACTTCACACACACGCTACAGTGCAGATCCAAGTCTAATTCTGTGATTAAACGTATACCTGTCACACAGCGCCTAAAAAATAGGCCTCACATTTATATTCATCCAAATCTGTCATTACTGCTTTAGCTGGTCAAGTTATTTAGTGTCCGTCAAAGCACAGTTTTTGTTCTGGGTTGAAATACAATTCCCAATTTTGCAATTCTCAAAATTAGTGGTTTCTGCTGTATCAGGCCTACTTTAAATCTATCCCTAAAAGGGTAGATTAGATTCAAGGTGCTGATAGGGTAGTTCTCAATAACTTCACACACACGCTACAGTGCAGATCCAAGTCTAATTCTGTGATTAAACGTATACCTGTCACACAGCGCCTAAAAAATAGGCCTCACATTTATATTCATCCAAATCTGTCATTACTGCTTTAGCTGGTCAAGTTATTTAGTGTCCGTCAAAGCACAGTTTTTGTTCTGGGTTGAAATACAATTCCCAATTTTGCAATTCTCTAAATTAGTGGTTTCTGCTGTATCAGGCCTACTTTAAATCTATCCCTAAATGGGTATATTAGATTCAAGGTGCTGATAGGGTTATTATCAATAACTTCACACACACGCTACAGTGCAGATCCAAGTCTAATTCTGTGATTAAACGTATACCTGTCACCCAGCGCCTAAAAAATAGGCCTCACATTTATATTCATCCAAATCTGTCATTACTGCTTTAGCTGGTCAAGTTATTTAGTGTCCGTCAAAGCACAGTTTTTGTTCTGGGTTGAAATACAATTCCCAATTTTGCAATTCTCAAAATTAGTGGTTTCTGCTGTATCAGGCCTACTTTAACCCCTTAAGGACTCGGCCCTATTTCACCTTAAGGACTTGGCCATTTTTTGCAAATCTGACCACTGTCACTTTAAGTGCTGATAACTTTAAAACGCTTTGACTTACCCAGGCCGTTCTGAGATTGTTTTTTCGTCACATATTGTACTTCATGACACTGCTAAAATTGGGTCAAAAAAGTTAATTTTTTTGCATAAAAAAATACAATTTTTACCAAAAATTTTGAAAAATTAGCAAATTTCAAACTTTCAGTTTCTCTACTTCTGTAATACATAGTAATACCCCCAAAAATTGTGATGATTTTACATTCCCCATATGTCTACTTCATGTTTGTAGCATTTTGGGAATGATATTTTATTTTTTGGGGATGTTACAAGGCTTAGAAGTTTAGAAGCAAATTTTGAAATTTTCAGAAATCTTCAAAATCCTTTTTATGGACCAGTTCAGGTTTGAAGTCATATTGTGAGGCTTAGATAATAGAAACCTCCCAAAAATGACCCCATTCTAGAAACTACACCCCTCAAGGTATTCAAAACTGTTTTTTCAAACTTTATTAACCCTTTAGGTCTTCCACAAGAGTTAATGGCAGATGGAGAAACAATTTTGAAATTTATATTTTTTGGAAAATTTTCCAATATAATCAATTTTTTCCAGTAGTAAAACAAGGGTTAACTGCCTAACAAAACTCAAAATGGGTTGCCCCGATTCTGTAGTTTGCAGAAACACCCCATATGTGGTCGTAAACTACTGTTTGGCCGAACGGGAGCACATAGAAGGAGGGGAACACCATATGGGTTTTGGAAGGCAGATTTTGCAGGACTGGTTTTGTTTATACCATGTCCCATTTGAAGCCCCCTGTTGCACCCCTAGAATAGAAATTTCAAAAAAGTGACTCCATCTAAGAAAGTACACCCCTCAAGGTATTCAAAACTGGGTTTACAAACTTTGTTAACCCTTTAGGTGTTCCACAAGAGTTGATGGCAGATGGAGAAACAATTTTGAAATTTCTATTTTTTGGAAAATTTTCCAATATAATCAATTTTTTCCAGGAGTAAAACAAGGGTTAACTGCCAAACAAAACTCAAAATGGGTTGCCCTGATTCTGTAGTTTGCAGAAACACCCCATATGTGGTCGTAAACTACTGTTTGGCCGAACGGGAGCACATAGAAGGAGGGGAACACCATATGGGTTTTGGAAGGCAGATTTTGCAGGACTGGTTTTGTTTATACCATGTCCCATTTGAAGCCCCCTGTTGCACCCCTAGAATAGAAATTTCAAAAAAGTGACTCCATCTAAGAAAGTACACCCCTCAAGGTATTCAAAACTGGGTTTACAAACTTTGTTAACCCTTTAGGTGTTCCACAAGAGTTGATGGCAGATGGAGAAACAATTTTGAAATTTCTATTTTTTGGAAAATTTTCCAATATAATCAATTTTTTCCAGGAGTAAAACAAGGGTTAACTGCCAAACAAAACTCAAAATGGGTTGCCCCGATTCTGTAGTTTGCAGAAACACCCCATATGTGGTCGTAAACTACTGTTTGGCCGAACAGGAGCACATAGAAGGAGGGGAACACCATATGGGTTTTGGAAGGCAGATTTTGCAGGACTGGTTTTGTTTATACCATGTCCCATTTGAAGCCCCCTGTTGCACCCCTAGAATAGAAATTTCAAAAAAGTGACTCCATCTAAGAAAGTACACCCCTCAAGGTATTCAAAACTGGGTTTACAAACTTTGTTAACCCTTTAGGTGTTCCACAAGAGTTGATGGCAGATGGAGAAACAATTTTGAAATTTCTATTTTTTGGAAAATTTTCCAATATAATCAATTTTTTCCAGGAGTAAAACAAGGGTTAACTGCCAAACAAAACTCAAAATGGGTTGCCCCGATTCTGTAGTTTGCAGAAACACCCCATATGTGGTCGTAAACTACTGTTTGGCCGAACAGGAGCACATAGAAGGAGGGGAACACCATATGGGTTTTGGAAGGCAGATTTTGCAGGACTGGTTTTGTTTATACCATGTCCCATTTGAAGCCCCCTGTTGCACCCCTAGAATAGAAATTTCAAAAAAGTGACTCCATCTAAGAAAGTACACCCATCAAGGTATTCAAAACTGGGTTTACAAACTTTGTTAACCCTTTAGGTGTTCCACAAGAGTTGATGGCAGATGGAGAAACAATTTTGAAATTTCTATTTTTTGGAAAATTTTCCAATATAATCAATTTTTTCCAGGAGTAAAACAAGGGTTAACTGCCAAACAAAACTCAAAATGGGTTGCCCCGATTCTGTAGTTTGCAGAAACACCCCATATGTGGTCGTAAACTACTATTTGGCTAAACGGCAGGACATAGAAGAAGGGGAACGTCATATGGTTTTTGGAAGGCAGATTTTGCTGGACTGGTTTATTTACACCATGTACCTTTTCAAGCCCCCTGATGCACCCCTAGAGTAGAAACTCCACAAAAGTGACCCCATCTAGGAAACTACGGGATAAGGTGGTTGTTGTTTTGGGACTATTTTAGGGGTAAATATGATTTTTGGTTGCTCTATATTACTCTTTTTTGAGGCAATGTAACAAAAAAAAATTCTAAAATTGTTTCTACATTCGCTATTTAGTTTTGTGGAACACCTAAAGGGTTAACATAGTTTGTAAAGTAACTTTTGAATACCTTGAGGGGTGTAGTTTCTTAGATGGGGTCACTTTTTTGGAGTTTCTAGTCTAGGCTACATCAGGGGGGGCTTCTAATGGGACATGGTGTCAAAAAAAAAACTGTCCATCAAAATCTGCCTTCTAGAAACCATATGGAGTTCCCTTCGTTCTATGCCCTGCCGTGCGGCTATATAGCCATTTACGACCACATATGGGGTGTTTCTGCAAACTACAGAATCAGGGCCATAAATATTGAGTTTTGTTTGGCGGTTAACCCTTGCTTTATTACCGGCAAAAAGGATTCAAATGGAAATTTTGCCCAAAAATGAGTGTTTTGGCACCGTTTTTATTTTATATTTTTAACACCGTTCATCCGAGGCGTTTGGGCAAAAGTTATTTTTATAGCGACGACTTTTACGCACGCGACGATGCCCAATATGTATGGTTCTCAGACTTTGGAGACACTAAGCAGGCATCCTAAAAACTGCGGCCCTCCAGATGTTGTAAAACTACAATTCCCACCATGCCCTGCTGATGGCTGTAGGTTGTCTGGGCATGCTGGGAGTTATAGTTTTACAACATCTGGAGGGCCGCAGTTTGAGGATGCCTGCACTAAAACTAATATTTTTTTGGGAAAAAAAAAATGTTTCCGTGTCTCCAAAGTCTGAGAGCCATAGTTTTTTATGTTCTCTAGTGGACTGTTGGGGATTATAAAAATTTAGTACTCCATGGAAGTGTGATACTCCCTGAAGCAATCGATAACGCAGAGGCCCGGATGATCGGGGCAAGTGTCGCACTGAGTGGTGGTGTCCTTCCGTATCCCCCTCCTGCGACACACTCTGCACTTTTTTTGGGTTCGTCCCTTCTTTCCAGTATGGGGGACCACACCTGGAAAGTGTTGGCCAGGGACGATCCGGGCGCCTCCAATTCCCGAGGTACTCCGGCCTGCTCTTTCCCGGTCCGAAAAGATCAGGTCCTTGAGGACTGCCTCATAGAATTGGAGGAATGTCCCTGTGCTGCCAGCGCTTCGGGATAGTACAAAAGAGTTGTACATGGCAACCTGCACCAAGTAGACCGCAACTTTTTTGTACCATGCCCGGGTTTTGCGCATGGCGTTATATGGCTTGAGGACTTGATCCGAGAGATCAACTCCTCCCATATACCGATTGTAGGCGACGATACAATCGGGCTTGAGGACCGTTGCCGCGGTACCTCGCACAGGGACTGGGGTGATGCCGTTACCGTGGATTGTGGACAGCATAAGGACATCCCTCTTGTCCTTATACCTGACCAGCAACAGGTTTCCACTGGTAAGTGCACGGGTCTCACCCCTGGGGATAGGTACCTGGAGGGGGTAGGCAGGGAGGCCGCGTTGATTTTTCCGCACGGTCCCACAAGCGAACGTGGATCTGGCGGCAAGGGACCTGAACAAGGGAATGCTGGTATAAAAGTTGTCCACGTACAAGTGGTAACCCTTATCCAGCAGTGGGTACATAAGGTCCCACACGAGTTTCCCGGTAACACCCAGAGTGGGGGGACATTCTGGGGGTTGAATCCGGGAATCTCGCCCCTCGTACACACGAAATTTGTAAGTGTACCCTGAGGTACTCTCACAAATTTTGTATAGCTTCACGCCATACCTCGCCCGCTTTGTGGGAATATATTGGCGGAAACTGAGTCTCCCCTTGAACGCAACGAGAGACTCATCAACCGCGACCTCCCTTCCAGGTACGTAGGCCTGCTGAAATGTGGCCCCAAAGTGATCGATGACCGGCCGTATCTTGTACAGCCGGTCATAGGCAGGATCACTTCGGGGGGGACATGCTGCATTATCGGAATAATGCAGACATTTCCGGATGGCCTCAAACCGGGGACGTGTCATGACCATACTGTACAGTGGGGTCTGGTATAGGACGTCCCCACTCCAGTATTGCCTGACACTGGGTTTTTGGACTAGACCCATATGCAGCACGAGGCCCCAAAATGTCCTCATCTCGGCTGCACTGACCGGCGTCCAGCCACCGGGTCTAGCCAAAAATGAGCCTGGGTTTTGAGCGACGAACTGTTGGGCGTACAGATTCGTCTGCTCCACCATCAGATTCACCAGTGGGTTACTGAAAAAAAAACTAAAATAGTCTATTTCAGTAAACCCCACTGTGGGAATCTGGATTCCAGGATTGCCAGCAAAATCCGGAATCTCAGGCTCAAAGTCCACTGGGGGACACCAGCTAAGTTCATCGGCAGGGGGCTCCGGTGGACTTATTTGGTGGGCCGGGAAACCAGTACGAACCCCAGGGCGGCTCGTACTAGGGTGGGCCACAGGATCCCTAGCATGTGGGGCCCCTGGCTCCGCCTGGCGGCGTCTCCGCCGCCTTGGTGGCTCATCGTCATCAGATGATGATGAGGAGGATGCGGATGATAAAAGGAACGTGGGGTCATCCTCATCCTCACTGGGGCTCTCAGAGTCGGAGGCAATCTGGGCGTATGCCTCCTCGGCCGAGAACATCCGGCGGGCCATGGGTGTGTGTGCGTGTATGTGTGCGTGTGTGGAAACCTTTATTATATGTGCGTGTGTGTGGGGGCAACGGGTGTTCGCGTACTAAAAAAGGCAAAAAAAGAAAGGGCAAGTGTTAGGAAAAAAAAAGTTCAAACTTGCTGATCAGCGGTACAACGCTGATCAGCGGTCGGTGGGGTGGTGGGGCGGGCGATGCGCTAACACTGGACGGACGCTAAAAAGTGCCGGCCAGTCAGCGCACGCAGAAAAAAAAAAAGTGGTGGTAAGGGGGCTGGTGGTCAGGGGAGGGGGGGGGGCTGGTGGTGGGGGTCTGGTGGTGGGGAAGGGGGGTGGGGTGGGGTGGGGGTCTGGTGGTGGGGGGGTCTGGTGGGGGGGGCAAGTGGCAGGGGGGGATCTGGGGTCTGATGGATGGATCAAAGAAAGTTTGGAAAGTTTGGAAATAAAAGTTTTTTTTTTTTTTTTCTAACTAACATTTCCCTTCTTTCCCTGCCTAACGGTGCCTCTCCCTCACTGACCCTAACCTACCTGGGTGGCGATGGGTGCAGGAGGGTGATGGATGCCGATTGTGGGGACACAGGAGCTCGCTCTGGACGGTGCTGCACGGACAGGGTGCTGGACAGGAAGAGGAGGGGAGAGAGGAGCGCAGGAAGTTTGAATCTCGCGCCTCTCTCCCCTGCTCCAATCAGCACCCTGGACAGCGGCGTTCAGCACCAGGGCCAGCACCGCCTCTCCAAATCCTCGGACTGCGATAGGTGGTGTAAAATTACGCCACCGATCGCAGTCTTTTTCCGGTTCATCGGGTCACAGGACACCCGAATGGACCGGAAACGCAGAAAACCGCAGGTTTGAATTGACCTGCGGTTTTCTGCGATCGTCGATGCGGGGGGGTCAAATGACCCCCCCCTGCATTGTTACGGGATGCCGGCTGAATGATTTCAGCCGAAATCCCGTTCCGATTAACCCCTGGGGCGCCGGAATGCCGATTTCAAGTTAGGACGTACCGGTACGCCCTGAGTCCTTAAGGACTCGGGAAATAGGGCGTACCGATACGCCCTGCGTCCTTAAGGGGTTAAATCTATCCCTAAAAGGGTATATTAGATTCAAGGTGCTGATAGGGTAGTTCTAAATAACTTCACACACACGCTACAGTGCAGATCCAAGTCTAATTCTGTGATTAAACGTATACCTGTCACACAGCGCCTAAAAAATAGGCCTCACATTTATATTCATCCAAATCTGTCATTACTGCTTTAGCTGGTCAAGTTATTTAGTGTCCGTCAAAGCACAGTTTTTGTTCTGGGTTGAAATACAATTCCCAATTTTGCAATTCTCTAAATTAGTGGTTTCTGCTGTATCAGGCCTACTTTAAATCTATCCCTAAATGGGTATATTAGATTCAAGGTGCTGATAGGGTTATTATAAATAACTTCACACACACGCTACAGTGCAGATCCAAGTCTAATTCTGTCCGTAAACGATACCTGTCACCCAGCGCCTAAATAATAGGCCTCAAATTTATATTCAGCTAAATCTGTAAATACTGGTGTGCCTGTATTAGTGTAATACGGTACCTAAATAGATAGCCAGATAGTGTTAGGTGTCTGTAAAAAAAGGACTGAATTTGAATTCAATACATTGGCTCGAATAATATTCTTCTTATTGTGGTGAACGGTAACAATGAGGAAAACATCTAGTAAGGGACGCGGACTCGGACATGGTCGTGGTGGTGTTAGTGGACCCTCTGGTGCTGGGAGAGGACGTGGCTGTTCTGCCACAGCCACACGTCCTAGTGTACCAACTACCTCAGGTCCCAGTAGCCGCCAGAATTTACAGGGATATTTGGTGGGGCCCAATGCCGTTCTAAGAATGGTAAGGCCTGAGCAGTTACAGGCATTAGTCAATTGGGTGGCCGACAGTGCATCCAGCACGTTCACATTATCTCCCACCCAGTCTTCTGCAGAAAGCGCACAGATGGCGCATGAAAACCAAGCCCATCAGTCTGTCACATCACCCCCATGCATATCAGGGAAACTGTCTGAGCCTCAAGTTATGCAGCAGTCTCTTATGCTGTTTGAAGACTCTGCTGGCAGGGTTTCCCAAGGGCATCCACCTAGCCCTTCCCCAGGGGTGGAAGAGATAGAATGCACTAACGCACAACCACTTATGTTTCCTGATGATGAGGACATGGGAATACGACCTCAGCACGTCTCTGATGATGACGAAACACAGGTGCCAACTGCTGCGTCTTTCTGCAGTGTGCAGACTGAACAGGAGGTCAGGGATCAAGACTGGGTGGAAGACGATTCAGGGGAAGATGAGGTCCTAGACCCCACATGGAATGAAGGTCGTGCCACTGACTTTCACAGTTCGGAGGAAGAGGCAGTGGTGAGACCGAGCCAACAGCGTAGCGTTCCAGTGGTGGGTGACGTGAAGCCTGATTCTCTGCTATGACATGAAGACTGATTCTCTGCTGACATGAAGCCAGATTCTCTGTTACGGGACCTCTCTCCTCTGCCTGGGTGCCTGGGCCTAAATATCTGACAATGGACTGTTCCAGTGTTGGGTGACGTAAAGCCTGATTCTCTGCTATGACATGCAGACTGATTCTCTGCTGACATGAAGCCAGATTCTCTGTTATGGGACCTCTCTCCTCTGCCTGGGTGCCTGGGCCTAAATATCTGACAATGGACTGTTCCAGTGTTAGGCGACGTAAAGCATGATTCTCTGCTATGACATGCAGACTGATTCTCTGCAGACATGAAGCCAGATTCTCTGTTACGGGACCTCTCTCCTCTGCCTGGGTGCCGGGGCCTAAATATATGACAATGGACTGTTCCAGTGGTGGGTGACGTGAAGCCAGATTGTCTGCTATGGCATAAAGAGACTGATTCTCTGCTGACGTGAAGCCAGATTCTCTGCTATGGGACCTCTCTCCAATTGATATTGGTTAATTTTTATTTATTTTATTTTTATTTTAATTCATTTCCCTATCCACATTTGTTTGCAGGGGATTTACCTACATGTTGCTGCCTTTTGCAGCCCTCTAGCTCTTTCCTGTAAATTTACCCTAGTGTACCCAAACCTCTGGCTTGGGAATCATTTGTGCCTCTTTGGCCCCCTCCAGCTACAAACTCTATTTTGCCATAAAAGCACTTGAGAGGTTGTAACATCACTATAAGGGCCCATTTAGACGGCCGTATGTTTTTTTACGGTCTGTAAAAATGAGGACCAGTTTTTTTGCGGACAGTTTAGACTGTCTGCAAAAAAACGGAATGTATGTTTTGAGTGGTTCAGCATATCGGAAAAAACAGAAGATGACAATTCTTTTTTTTATATAAACATTTTATGAGTTATATGATTAAAAAAAAGACTATTTTTAATTTGGGTCACATGATCACATAGGTGCCATTTTCTCAGGCTTTAAGAACGCTGGGAGCTTTGTGAGAAACTTGTGCTTGGTCGGCATCTGTTTCGCACCTTATTTCTTTGCGTTTATCATGTCTGATATGAACGAGGTTCTCCTGTGCTATCTCCTTTCTCGGAGATTCGAATGGCAGTCACCTATGCTGTCCAAAGAACCGGGAGGCGGTGGAGGCATTGGGCTCAGGAAGGGCCAATTTCATGCTTTATACACTGACTTGCATCAGAACCCAGACACTGTCGTATGTCAGTGTCCACATTTGATAACTTGCTTCAGTCTCAACGTTCAGGCCTTACTTTCCAGGACACGAACATGAGGAGCAGCATTTCTCCTGAAGAAAGACTTCTGGTCAAGTTGAGGTAATTTTTTTTTTTTGGAGGGGGGGGGTCTAAATATATTGTGTTTTTTGCTTTCAACTAATTAATTTTTTGATTTTTTTTGTTTTTTACAGGTTCCTTGTTTCTGGAAACTCTTTTGCTTCACTGCATTATGAGTATCTGCTGGGAATCTCAACCATATCTGGGATCATCTGTCACACTAGTGAGCTTATCTGGCAGCGTCTCAGAGAAGCGGTGATGCCCCCACCCAAAGCAAGGGATTGACTGCAAACTGCTGAGGGTTTTTATCAATCAATGCCGTTTCCAAACTGCATAGAAGCATTAGATGGCAAGGACATTAGTGTTCGAAAGCTGCCTCTCTCAGGATGCTGATATTATAATTTTAAGCAATTTTTTTCTGTAGTGCTGTTGGAGTTGGTTGACAGTAATTACAGATTTATTATTGTTGATATTGGGGACTATAGAAGCTCACCAGACTCCCACATCTTCTGTAATTCCAGAATGGGTGAACGGCTTCGTGCCAACCAACGCTCCTTGCCAGAACTAAGACGATTGTCAGGTTCTTCTGCTCCAGCTCCATTTTAATCGTGGCATTAATGAAAGCTTTGCATTATCTCCACATGTAATGCGGGCCTTTCCACAATGCGATTTAGATGACCCGAAGCGCATCTTCAATTATCGTCTGTCTCATGCACGTCGATATGTTGAATGTGCTTTTGGAATGCTTTCTAATAAATGGAGAGTGTTCATGTCATCCTTGCAAATGAGTCCGGAACATGCCACCCTGGTGATCCAAGCATGTTTGATTTTATGCAACTTCACAGGGATTCATGATGCACCTGCTGAACCTGAAGTGGTACATTTTCGGACACCTTCTTTTGTTGGGTTGGAACACAATCTTCTTGGAAGACCTGGACTTGCGGCACTAGCAGTCCGGGAACTCTATGCAGATTACTTTAATAGTTCAGAGGGTGCATTACCATGGCAGTTGGACAGGATTCATGGTAATCATTGAAATCTGCTGGGATTTGGTTTCCAAAGTACTTACAAAAATAAAAAATGTTGTTAGTTAGTTCCCCAGTAATTAGTTTAGAGTAGGACCCTTGATGTGGGCTTGTGGGCTTAGATATTTGAAGCAAGTTTTATTGTTTGATAATTTAAAGAGTTAAATTTTTAAACTGGTGTTCAGTAGTACTGGCTTATTTTCACCGAGCCAATCAGTTTCAAGCTTTCATTGGTAAACTTAGCTATGAAAATGTGGAGAAAGAGGCCAAGTATACAGTTCGACTTTACACCAGTTCGGAAATTGTTTGTAAAAAATCAAAATAACTTGCTTCTAAATAGAACATGTATTTTTTTTTGCGGTGCGGAGGCACGGACAGAAACATCACAGAATGGGTCTGCATCCGTGATGTAGAGATCACAAGGCAGGTGTCCGCATATTGCGGACCAGTTGTTTGCGGGCCACAATACAGCCACGGCTGGGCAACTGCCATGTGCATGAGGCCTTAGTTTGTTTTAATACCATCTGTCATACTCTGTTGTTGATTATGACTGACAAAAGGTGGAAGACCTCAGACTTCCATACTGTAATCCTCTGGGGTTGCATAACGATTTATGTTTGTAAAACACAAAACAGCTTTACAGGTACACTTTAACTATCCCCTAGTCAAGAAAGCAGCAGGTTCGTGAAAATGCAAATTCCCACTAGCCTATTTTAATAGCAATAATCACAGACAGAAGACATGCTGTTCTTTTTCATCTATTGCACACCATCATAATGGAAACACATACAAGAAAACTTGAAAATCTGAAGGAGATTACATCTCTTGGAAAAGTTGTACTGAACATTTCTGTGCCGC
Source organism: Bufo bufo (assembly GCF_905171765.1). Classification (NCBI taxonomy): domain Eukaryota; kingdom Metazoa; phylum Chordata; class Amphibia; order Anura; family Bufonidae; genus Bufo; species Bufo bufo. The sequence continues at coordinate 18,893 of NW_024400175.1, forward strand.
TATAAGGAGATTAATAAATGGGGCAACAGCAATATAATCGATTTCAGGAGGCATTTTAATAAAGCTCATTTCTATCACAAATATGGACACAGAGTTCAGAAGAAATGGGAAATAAAATCATATTTGAGAAAGGAGTTGGAACAATCATTGGAAGCAATCATGTAGAACGTGTTAGACGCTTGCTAAATTATTTTGGCATTCATATGCAAGTGAACACCACTGTCTCAACTATTTTAGCGAGACTTTTTTTCTTTTCATTCCTAGTTGAAATTACATTTTAAGCAAAAGTATTTTAAAATTCACCTGGTGTGATGGTCTCATGTTTCCTGATGTAAAATGATATTGCCATAGTGGGATTTTCTTGGTTGATACCATTGATTTTGTGAGTATTGGCAAATAATGACTGGCAAATATCAATTTGTAAAACATATAAAAATAATTAATTGAAGGGATAATTTTTGTCAGCCAGTACAGATTATTCATTTTATGACAACATTTTATGCAAATGTGATGTTCACCCACCTGCACAGTTTTTTACAGTTCCAGTAGAGTTATTAAAGCTCTGTCTTGAAATAAGTTGTACATAGAGTTGAGCGGACACCTGGATGTTCGGGTTCGACGGGTTCGGCCGAACTTCACAAAAAAGTTCGAGTTCGGGACCCAAACTTGACCTGAACTTGACCCCGAACCCCATTGAAGTCAATGGGGACCCGAACTTTTGAGCATTAAAATGGCTGTAAAAATGTCATGGAAAGGGCTAGAGGACTGCAAATGGCATCAAAATGTGGTTAAGCATGGCAAGTGCTCTGCAAAAAAAATGTGGATAGGGAAATTACTTTAACCCCTTAAGGACTCAGCCCTATTTCACCTTAAGGACTTGGCCATTTTTTGCAAATCTGACCAGTGTCACTTTAAGTGCTGATAACTTTAAAACGCTTTGACTTATCCAGGCCGTTCTGAGATTGTTTTTTCGTCACATATTGTACTTCATGACACTGCTAAAATTGGGTCAAAAAAGTTAATTTTTTTACATAAAAGAATACCATATTTACCAAAAATTTAGAAAAATTTGCAAATTTCAAAGTTTCAGTTTCTCTACTTCTGTAATACATAGTAATACCCCCAAAAATTGTGATGACTTTACATTCCCAATATGTCTACTTCATGTTTGTAGCATTTTGGGAATGATATTTTATTTTTTGGGGATGTTACAAGGCTTAGAAGTTTAGAAGCAAATCTTGAAATTTTTCTGAAATTTACAAAAACCCAATTTTTAGGGACCACTACAGGTCTGAAGTCACTTTGCGAGGCTTACATAATAGAAACCGCCCAAAAATGACCCCATTCAATAAACTACACCCCTCAAGGTATTCAAAACTGATTTTACAAACTTCGTTAACCTTTTAGGTGTTGCACAAGAGTTATTGGCAAATGGGGATGAAATTTGAGAATTTCATTTTTTTGCCTAATTTTCCATTTTAACCCATTTTTTCCACTAACAAAGCAAGGGTTAACAGCCAAACAAGACTGTATCTTTATTGCCCTGACTCTGCCGTTTACAGAAACACCCCATATGTGGCCGTAAACTACTGTACGGGCACACAGCAGGGCGTAGAGGGAAAGGTGCGCCGTATGGTTTTTGGAAGCCAGATTTTGCTGGACTGGTTTTTTGACACCATGTCCCATTTGAAGCCCCCCTGATGCACCCCTAGAGTAGAAACTCCATAAAAGTGACCCCCTCAAGGTATTGAAAACTGATTTTACAAACTTTGGTAACCCTTTAGGTGTTGCACAAGATTTAATGGAAAATAGAGATACAATTTCAAAATTTCACTTTTTTGGCAGATTTTCCATTTTAATATTTTTTTCCAGTTACAAAGCAAGGGTTAACAGCCAAACAAAACTCATTATTTATGGCCCTGATTCTGTAGTTTACAGAAACACCCCATATGTGGTCGTAAACCGCTGTACGGGCACGCGGCAGGGTGCAGAAGGAAAGGAATGCCATACGGTTTTTGGAAGGCAGATTTTGCTGGACTGGTTTTTTTTTTTTTTTTTTTTGTTTTAAAAAGCTTTATTTTCAAATTAAGAAAATACAATATGAACAACACCAACAGTGGTGTAATATGGTACCGAGCACATACATAGCATTTATGGTATAGGCAGTGCGAGCACAGACATATAGCTGTTACAGTTCAGAATGTAGGAAACACAGCCTAATTATACTGTTTATCACAATCAGCATATGGCAGAAAAAGGATCATAGTTCCATGTGGATGGACACTACCATCTTTTATGGAAGGGTGGGTTATAATATATATAGATAATATATATAGATAATAATCCCATGACCAGAAACTTTTGAAGTGGTAGGACTGGAGGTTGCAGGGGTAGTTTAGTATGACCTATAGAGTTTATATTCTTAGGTTTATGATGAATTTATAGCGGCAGAAGGGAACCTGTATTGTGTCCAAGGTGACCATTTTTTCATAAATATCAAGTGCGTTCTTGATTCCCATGAGGCTAGCTCTTCAAATCGATGCATTTGATCGACCTTAAGCCTCCACTGTTCTTTTGTGGGAACAATTGTTTGTAGCCAGTATTTAGGGATTAATAAGCGAGCTGCTAACAAGAGTTGCTTAAAAAGGTAGGAGGGAACTAAGGAGGTCTCTTTGTCAAAAAGAGTAAGCAGCGCCCCATATGGAGAGATGGCCACATTTGAAGAGCAAATCTGGTTACATAATTTGAAGATCTCTTTCCACCAATTGTTAATGGGGGTGCATGACCACCATATGTGAAGGAAGGTGCCTGGTTCTTCTTGACATCTCCAGCATATATTAGAGGAGGGTCTGGTAAAGTGAGCTGATTTAATAGGCGTAATATACCATTGCGATAATATCTTGTAACCGTTTTCTTGGGCTCTTATGCATCTAGATAATTTATGAGGGGTTTCAAATAATAAAGGCAGGGTTTGAAAAGGAATCTCTAGACCCGTCTCCTTCTCCCAATTAAGGATAAAAGCCGGTTTGGAAGTTAGGGGAGGGGATCTCAGTTTATTGTAGATAAGAGAGATAGGTTTTTTTGGTGGGTTCGAGTTTATAATTAACGCTTCAAACCATGTAAGAGGTCGTTGGAGCTCACCTTTTGAGTTATTTTTTCGAATGAAGGTTTTAATAAGCGGAATAAGTGTAAGATCACAGGGTTGAGGTTTAAGTAGTGATTTGATGGTGTCGGACGTGGGCATTAAGCCTTGAGGCTCTAAAAGATATAATATAGGGACTGTTGAAGATCTGATTGAATTGGAGAAGGTGTTGCGAGGTCCAGAAGAGGCTGAACCTAGAATATCACTAATCGTGGTCAGAGGGGAAGGAAAGGGGACTGAGCAATGTGACTGGTTCCACCATTTCCATGTTTCAATGGTGGCTTTAATTATTGGATATAACTGAAGGCTGGTGGAGGGAGGAAGGTCAGAGCCTAAGCATATAGCTCTGGTTGGCATGCCAATGATGTTTTGTTCAAGGGCGACCCAAGATTTGTTTTTTGAGTTTCTCAACCAATCGATGACTCTAGTCATTGATATGGCTCTCCCATATAGTTCGGGATCTGGCAAGCCAATTCCACCTGTAGCTCTGGATCGAGATAGGAAGGAGTAGGAGAGTCTTGCTCTTCTGCCGTTCCATATGAATGCACTGAATTTTTGTCTGAGGGCGGTATAATAAGATTTTGGGATAGGAATTGGTAGGACTTGCTGAAGATAAGTAAGGCGGGGGATGACAAGGGAAGAGAGAAGATTTTTCCTGCCAAACCAAGAAAGTGTCGGGGCTGATTTGTTGAGTTTATCTAATGCATCAAATAGGATGGACTTCATGGGGGTAAAGTTGAGTGAGAAGAGATCGGAGATGTTTGGACTGATCTTTACACCTAAATAAGTTACAGTGGGGGATGACCAGTTGAATGGGGAGTCTACCATCAAGCAGCGTTTAAGTTGAGGAGATAGACCCGTACTAATAATGATGGATTTGCTTTCATTGATCTTGAAATCTGAGACTTCACTGTATTTCCTTAGATGCTCCTGGATTAAAGGAAGGGAAACCTTAGGGTTGGAGGTCATAATCATGACGTCGCCTGCAAAGGCGGCTAGTTTATGGCTTCTACCTCCCAGAAACGTTCCCTCAATCCTAGTGTCTGTTCGAAGTTTTATTAAGAGAGGTTCCATAGCTAGGATGAATAGGAGGGGGGATAATGGGCATCCCTGGCGTGTACCATTGTGTATTCGAAAGGGAGTAGAAAGATCACCATTGACCATGACCTGAGCTGTGGCCTGCTCGTACATGGCAAATACCGCCTTGATATATGGACCAGGCAGGCCGAACAGATCTAGAACGCGGTTTAAATAGTACCAGTTTATGCGATCAAACGCTTTTTCCGCATCAGTACTGAGGAGTAATAGCGGGGAAGAAGTGCATTTGGCATGGCCAAGTATATTAATAACTCTGGCCGTATTGTCCCTCCCTTCCCTACCACGAACAAATCCCACCTGGTCCACATGTACCAAAAGAGGGAGAAGGACCGCCAAGCGGTTAGCCAAAAGTTTTGCTAGAAGCTTAAGGTCAATGTTGAGTAAAGATATAGGCCTATAATTAGCACACACTTTGGGGTCCTTCCCCTCTTTAGGAATCAAGGCGATATGTGCAGTCGTCATGTCCCTAGAAAGGGGGATATTTTGCAAGGTATGATTGCAGACTTTGAGTAGATGGGGTAGGAGTTGTGTCTTAAAAGTCCTGTAATAGGATGCAGGGAGACCGTCTGGTCCTGGGCTTTTACCCTGGGGCATTTGGGCCAAAGCTATGGATAGCTCCTTGATGGAGAATGGGGCCTCTAGGGAATGTTTCTGTTCGACAGATAAAGATGGGCATGATAGGGGCTTCAAGAAGGTGTCAATTAATGAAGAGTGAGCAGACGGGGAAAATGAGGAAGGGATATTATAAAGAGCCTCATAAAAGTCTCTAAATTGGGCCGCTATTTTTGATGAGGCAAAGATTGACTCGCCTTTTGGTGAGGAGAGTTGGTGTATATAATTGTCTGCCCTCCTGGCCTTGATCCTACTTATTAGAAATTTGGTGGCTTTGTCGCCGTGTGCATAGAACTTGAATTGGGAGTTAAGGTAGTACTTTGCGGATTTACTCTGTAATAAGGCCTTCAGTTCTGCTCTGGCTTTGGACAATTCTTGAAGTTGGTTCTCAGACCTGTTTTTTTTATGGCCTGCTTAAAGCTTTCTTATTGTGGAGAGGAGGCTGTTTATTTTGCCTTCCCGCAGTTTCTTTAAGTGGGAGCCAATGCTAATAAATTCGCCTCTAATAAAGGGTTTATGAGCATCCCAAGTGACTTGTGGAGATAATTCTGGAAGGGAGTTAAATTTAAAGTATTCATCCAATAACGTGGTTACTTTTTTAACCGATTCAGCGTTACCAAGGACGTATTCATTTAGTCTCCAGCTGAAGCTTTTGGGTTTTTGCATAGGGGAAGTTATCATTAGATATATAGGAGCGTGGTCAGATAAGTGTATAGACCCTATGGTAGCTTTTTGGCATAGTTGTAGGTGCTCTTTAGATACAAAAATGTAATCTATATGGTGATATGAACCGTGGACATGTGAGTAAAATGTGTAGTCCAATGTGCTAGGATATAGGGTACGCCAAACATCTATCAAGTGAAGATCCCAGAATATGTTCTTAATGAACTTTAGGGAGCGCCTAGAGTGGGGGGTTTTATGTGAGGAAGAGTCTAACTGCGGGTCAAGGGCTGTGTTAAGGTCTCCTCCCACTAAGACTATACCTTCCCTAAAAGAGGAGATTGTTTGAGCAATGGAAGAGAGCCATTTAGCCTGGTTACTATTAGGGGCATATAAGTTGACGAAAGAATACATTTGGGAACCTATGTAACCTTTCACCATGACAAATCTGCCCTCTGGGTCTAGGAGGTGATTGGTTGGTTTGAAAGGTATTTTCGTCTTAAAACCAATACTGACTCCTCCAGATGAGGCAGTAGCCCCCCCACTATGAAACCAAATGGGGTAGTGAGAAAATTCCATGTTGGGGTAGTGGTTAAATCTGAAGTGTGTCTCTTGGAGGAACAGCACATCTGCTCCCTCCTTACGCAGGATGGAGAAGATCTGGCTTCTCTTAGAGGGTGAGTTGAACCCCTTCACATTATAAGAAGCTATATGGATGTCAGCCATAATTGAATATTATTGTGAACATTAGGGTATCATGTGTGCTGAACCTCCAAGAGAGGACACTCACGATCTGAAGAGGTCCTACCCCATCTGGAGGAGAAGCTGGGAAACCGCCAACCTGCATGTACCGCTGATTGATCAAAGAAGTCTGTGTCGGGTACCTAAAATAAAGTAACGGGACAGGGGAAACAATGAGAACAAAAGAAAAATACAAAAAATAACATGAAGTGGAGTTAAAACCACTAATGTAAAGCATGGGGGATATTTGGTCAAAGACCAGTTTACATGACATTCAGCACATATGGGTGCAACCCAGTAACGGATTGTTATTTTAAACAATAATAACTGATAGGAACCCTGGTGGGTAAAAGAAAGAAAGAAAGAAAGAAATAAAGGCCTTGTTTAGCTATAATAAAGGAGCCTTGGGTTATAAGTATTGGAGAAGGCCTAATAAGTATTGATGATGGACAGGGGTAAATAACAGATAGACATGTGTTATGTGAACAATGTCTAACAATAGCTATCTTATACATGACTAATAAGAGGCTATATAGTGGATCTACTAGCAGAAATGGATAAAACTATGTAGAAAAAGGCTAAAGCTCTGGATAGATCCACTAAGGTCCTGCAAAAGAATATCACCCCTGTTCATGGTTGTAGCTAGGAGAGCAGGAGAGTCAAACTTGAGCCAGTCTCTTAGGTGTCAGTTGACGGCTTCTCTTCCCTGTTTTCTGAGCCTTAGGAGTATGTTGAAGGGAGAAGGCTGCCACCTCCGGGACTTCTGGTAAGGCGCAGAGGTCTTGGAATTGATCCCAATTTTCTATTTGCATAGGTGGGACTTGAAGATGGTCATAAACGGCTTCTAGGTCAGCATGTGAGGCAATGTTGAAACGCCTGCCTCCTTGGGAAAAGGAAAGGCCAAACGGAAAGTTCCACTTGTATAAGATTCTGTTGGCCCTCAGCCACTCCGTTAGAGGCTTAAGGTGTTTTCGCTTTTTCAAGGTGGATGGGGCCAGATCTTGATAAACCGAAATTAGCGCACCTTCAAATAAAATGTCGGATTTATTTCTGGCTGCTTCTTGGACAGCAGACTTAACCTGGAAGTTCAAAAACTTACAGATAATGTCCCTTGGGGGTTCATCCACTTTCGGTTTAGGCCGCAATGCCCTATGTGCCCTCTCAATTGTAATCTCTGAGGTGAATTCAGGGCCTAGGAGGGAGGTACAAAGGGAAACTACAGCCGCAGGAACATCAGAAGGGAGGACGGTTTCAGGGATCTCTCTTATCCGCAGGTTGTTCCGGCGTCCCCTATTCTCCTGATCCTCCAAGGCGTTCTGCATCTCATTCAGGTAGGTACTGCATCTTCGGAATGAACTTGCTGTGGCCCTCTGGTGATCCAGCATCTGGGCCTGGTTATTCTCTAGCGTTTCGACCCGCTCGCCCACTTGCCTCATATCTTGTCGCATCGCTGCGAATTCGCTGAGTAAGGGCTCCAGCGCTTTGTTTAAAGTATTCTTCAGGTAGTTTCTAGTAATCGGAAGAGCCCCTCTACCTTGTAGTTCTTCGGTTTCGCTCTCCTCATCCGATTTATCATGCTGGCCTGCTTTCTGTTGCTGAGTTGGCGCCATCTTGGGGCCTCTTGCGACAAAAGCTGCAGCCGCCTTTTTAATAAATCTATCCATGTCACCTCCTTGGGCATGGTTCTTATTAGAGCTTGAGTGTTCCCCTGCCTTGGGGTTCCCTATTTTCACCATTTTCGGGTGGAAGGCAAAAGATTGCTTGTGCTGATTATTGTCAGTAAGACGGAGCTCGGAATCAAGCGGCCATCTCAGACCGGCGCAAGCTCCGCCCCTTGCTGGACAGTTTTTTTGACATCGTGTCCCATTTGAAGCCCCCCTGATGCACCCCTAGAGTAGAAACTCCAAAAAAGTGACCCCATTTTAGAAACTACGGGATAGGGTGGCAGTTTTGTTGGTACTAGTTTAGGGTACATATGATTTTTGGTTGCTCTATATTACACTTTTTTGTGCGGCAAGGTAACAAGAAATAGATTTTTTGGCACGTTTTTATTTTTTGTTATTTACAACATTCATCTGACAGGTTAGATCATGTGGTAATTTTATAGAGCAGGTTGTCACGGACGTGGCGATACCTAATATGTATACAATTTTTTTATTTATGTAAGTTTTACACAATGATTTAATTTTTAAAACCCAAAAAATGTTTTAGTGTCTCCATAGTCTAAGAGCCATAGTTTTACAGTTTTTGGGCGATTATCTTAAGTAGGGTCTCATTTTTTGCGGGATGAGATGACGGTTTGATTGGCACTATTTTGGGGTGCATATGACTTTTTGATTGCTTGCTATTACACTTTTTGTGAAGTAAGATGACAAAAAATAGCTTTTTTTACACCGTTTTTATTTTTATTTTTTTACGGTGGTCATCTGAGGGGTTAGGTCATGTGATATTTTTATAGAGCCGGTCGATACGGACGCGTCAATACCTAATTTTTTTACATTTTTTTTATTTATTTAAGTTTTACACAATGATTTCATTTTTGAAACAAAAAAAATCATGTTTTAGTGTTTCCATAGTCTAAGAGCCATAGTTTTTTCAGTTTTTGGACGATTATCTTGGGTAGGGTATGATTTTTACGGGATGAGATGACGGTTTTATTGGTACTATTTTGGCGTACATGCGACTTTTTTGATCACTTTTATTACCTTTTTTGGGAAGTAAGGTGGGCAAAATCTTTTTTTTCTCATAGTTTTTATTTTTTTATTTTTATGGCGTTCACTGTGCGGGGAAAGTAACATGACCGTTTTATAGATCAGATCGTTACGGACGCGGCGATACCTAATATGTGTAGTGTATTATTTTTCTTTTATTCAGTGATAAATGTGTTTTTTTTAATCTTAACTTTTTTCACTTTTTTTTTTTTTTTTTTGACCCAGACCCACTTGGTTCTTGAAGATCCAGTGGGTCTGATGTCTGTATAATACAGTACAGTACAATATATATTGTACTGTACTGTATTTTACTTACACTTTGTCTGAACAGATCACTGCCTTTAGCACAGATCTGTTCAGCACCATGGACAGCAGGATGCCTGAGACGGCATCCTGTTGCCATGGGAACCTTCCCTGTCTGCTCAGTAGTGTTCAGAACTTCGCAGACGGGGAAGGGTAAGGACGGGGCTGTCTGGGGGCTCTCTCCCTCTCCCATCGGGGGGCTGCAAAGGCACAGCAGCCCCCCGATGGGAGAGGGAGGGAGCTCCCTGAGCTGTTAACCTTTTCCATACAGCGGTCTGTACGGACCGCTGTATGGAAAGGGTTAAACGGCTGACATCGCATCACCGATGTCAGCCGTTTATACCAGGGTGTCAGCAATGTGCTGGCACCCTGGTATACCCACTAGACGCCAACGATCATTCAAGGGGAGGCGGGCGGGGGATCGCGATCCCGCCTGCCGCACCGCCCGCCTCCCACACCTCCCGTACCGCCTGCGACACCCCCCCTGCACCACCCGCCCACATAATATCATTCAGGGGTGCAGGGGGGGTTAATAAAACTTTATTTAGGGGATCAGAATTGGCTAAAAGCGCAGCAAACCGCAGGTCTGAATTGACTTGCGGTTTGCTGCGATCGCCGATACGGGGGGGTCACATCACCCCCCTCGGCGTTGTGACAGGATGCCGGCTGAATGATTTCAGCCGGCATCCCGTTCGGATGAACCCCTGGGGCGCCGCAATCTTATTTTAAACTCATGACGTACCGGTACGTCATGGGTCCTTAAGGACTCGGGACCCATGCCGTACCGATACGTCCTAAGTCCTTAAGGGGTTAAATAACATATAATACGTAAAAATAAAATAATCTTCTAGGAGGACGAGGTCCATATGTAGTAGGAGGTTGAGGAGGTAGTGGATGTGGTGGTGTAGGTGGAAGCGGCGGTGGAGGAGGAGGAGGTAGCCTACACTGCTTTTTGGTTTTAATTTTTTTTTTTATTAGGGTACACCCCAAAACATTGGCAAATATAACCTGTGATAACCCCCTCCAGTTGTGCTAAACACACGTCCAGACAATACACTGGCTGCATGGCAGGCCAGCACCTCCAAGGCGTAAAGGGCAAGCTCAGGCCATGTGCCCAATTTGGAGACCCAGAAGTTGCAGGGGGCTGTCCCCCTGTCAGTCAGTTTGTGTAGGCGTGTGCATACTTACTGCCCCACCATGTCGCACGTCCCCGTGATGTTCACGATCCAATTTGATATGTGCTCTATCAACTTTCGATGTTCTTTTATGCGCCTACCATGGCGATCACGGGTGGCGGGGAATCAGGGTTCCAGGGCGGAGAGGGAGCGTGAGAAAAGAGACTAAATTTAAGGGAGATAAATTTATTTTAAAAAATTGGGATTGAGCAGAAATGTGGGAAAAGCTATTGAGGCGCAAATGTGGGACAAAATACAGAAGCCCAAATGTGGGCCAAAAGAGTCAAGCGGAAATGTGGGAAAAGCTATTAAGGCGCAAATGTTGTACAAATTACAGAAGCCCAAATATGGGCCAAAAGAGTATAGCGGAAATGTAGGACAAATTATTGAAGTGCAAATGTGGTACACTTGTTTAAGTTTAAGCATTGAATCAAAGGAGGTGGCGCGCATCAATTAAAGAAGCATTTCAGAAATTTTATTTCCTGTCACCTTTGCAGAGCAGGGGTTTATTCACGTCTAAAATTGTATAATGTCAACCCAAGAATGTAACAGAAAAATTACAGAAATTAATTACCTGTCTACTTGGTAGAGCAGGGGTCTATGACAGAAAACAATTGTTTATTGTCACCCGAAAATGTAAAATAAAAATTATTGAAATTTTTTTAGCTGTCAACTAAGTAGAGGAGGGGTATATTACATCCAAAAATTTGTGAATTTGACCCTAAAATGTAACTGACAAATGTTTTTTTTTTTTTTTACCGGTCTAATAGGTATAGCAGTGGTACATCACACCAAAAAATTGCAGAATTTTACCAGAAAATGTTACTGCCAATTTTATTTTATTTTTTTACCGGTCTACTAGGTATAGCAGTGATACTTCACACCCAAAACATTTTTCATTTCAACTGAAAATGTAACTGACAATTTATTTTAATTTTTTAACCGGCCTACTAGGTATAGCAGTGCTACATAACACCCAAAAATTGGTGAATTTCACCTGAAAAATGTAACTGACCAAGTAGTTAAATTATATAAAATAAAATACGTACAAATAAAAAAAAAAAATCTGATTTATGAGGTGGAGTTCTATATGGAGTAGGAGTTTGAGGAGGCGGTGGACGTATCGGTGTAGGTGGAAGCGGCGGTGGAGGAGGTCGAGGTAGCCAACACAGGTTTTTGGTTTTAATTTTATTTTTTAAAATAAGGGTACACTCTAACAGAGTGTGAAATATCCATAATACAAGAATGAGCAATTGCGCTGCAGTATAACAATGGCTGGTTAGTGCCGGTATACATGTCTATTCTGCACAAGTTTCGGACAAGTCCTGAGGGATCCATGCCTGGTTTATTTTAATGAATGTGAGCTTGTCCACATCGGCTGTGGACAGGCGGCTACGCTTGTCTGTGATGACGCCCCCTGCCGTGCTAAACACACGTTCAGATAATACACTGGCTGCAGGGCAGGCCAGCACCTCCAAGGCGTATAGGGCAAGCTCAGGCCATGTGCCTAATTTGGAGACCCAGAAGTTAAAGGGGGCAGACCCATCATTCAGTACGTGTAGGCGTGTGCACACATACTGCTCCACCATGTTGGTGAAATGCTGCCTCCTGCTAAGACGTTCCATATCAGCTGGTGGTGCTGGTTGTTGTGGCGTGCTGACAAAGCTTTTCCACATTTCGGCCATGGTAACCCTGCCTTTTAAGGTGCTGGCGGTGCCCCAGCTGCGTTGTTGACCTCTTCCTCATCCTCTGCCTTGTGCTTCCAATGTGCCCCAGCTGTCAGATGGGAATGCCACCAGCAGCGCGTCTACCAGCGTGCGCTTGTACTCGCGCATCTTACGATCAAGCTCCAGTGATGGAACTAAGGACGGTACGTTGTCCTTGTAATGGGGATCCAGCAGCGTGGCCACCCAGTAATCAGCACAAGTTAGAATGTGGGCAACTCGGCGTCGTTGCGGAGACACTGCAGCATGTAATCGCATGTGTGCCAGGCTGCCCAGAGGGAACGGAAATCTGTCCTCTGTGGGAGGTGTATCGTCTGTGTCCTCTGTATCCCCCCAGCCACGCACCAGTGATGGCCATGAGCTGGTCTGGGTGCCACCCTGCTGTGAACATGGTTTCTCCTCCTCCATCTCCTCCTCCTCATCCTCCTCCTCCTCATCCTCCAGAACTGTGCCCTGGCTGGACAATTGTGTACCGTGGGTTTGTGGGTGCAGGAACCCACCCTCTGAGCCACTTGGGAATGACTGGCCGGAAACCCTACTAAATGATCCCTCTTCCTCCTCCTCCTCCTGTGCCACATCCTCTTCCATCATCGCCAGCAGAGTTTTTTCAAGGAGGCATAGAAGTGGGATAGTAACGCTGAGAACGGCGTTATCGGCACTGGCCATGTTGGTGGAGTACTCGAAACAGCGCAACAAGGAACACAGGTCTCGCATGGAGGCCCAGTCATTGGTGGTGAAGTGGTGCTGTTCTGCCGAGCTGAAACTCCACTATCGCCTGCTGCTGCTCGCACAGTCTGGCCAGCATGTGCAAGGAGGAGTTCCACCTTGTGGGCACGTCGCATATGAGGTGGTGAGCGGGAAGGCCAAAGTTATGCTGCAGCGCTGACAGGCGAGCAGCAGCATGGTGAGAACGCCAAAAGCGCACACAGACGGCCCGCACTTTATGCAGCAGCTCTGACATATTTGGGTAATTTTTAAGGAATCTCTGCACCACCAAATTCAGCACATGCGCCAGGCAAGAGATGTGCGTCAAACTGGCTAGTCCCAGAGCTGCTATGAGATTTTGCCCATTATCGCACACCACCAGGCCGGGCTTGAGGCTGACTGGCACAAACCACTCATCGGTCTGTTTTTCAAGGCCCGTCCACAGCTCCTGCGCCGTGTGGGGTTTGTCCCCCAAACAGATAAGTTTTAAAACTGCCTGATGTTGTTTACCCCTGGCTGTGCTGAAGTTGGTGGTGAAGGTGTTACGCTTACCGGATGAGAAGCTGGTAGAAGATGAGGAAGCAGAGTAGGAGGAGGAAGCAACAGGAGGCAAACTGAAGCGCCCTGCAATCCTCGGTGGTGGAAGGACATGCGCCAAACTGCTATCCGCCTCAGGCCCAGCCGCCACTACATTTACCCAGTGTGCTGTTATGGAGATATAACGGCCCTGACCGTGCTTACTGGTCCACGTATCCGTAGTGAGTTGCACCTTGCCACAGATGTTGTTGCACAGTGAACACCTGATTTTGTCCCCTACTTGGTTGTGCAGGGAAGGGATGGGTCTTCTGGAAAAGTAGTGGCGGCTGAGCACGACGTAGTGTGGGACAGCCACCACCATAAGGCCTTTAAAACTATCCGTCTCCACCAGACGGAATGACAGCATTTCAAAGGCCATTAATTTAGAAATGCTGGCATTCAGGGCTAGGGATCGCAGGTGGGTAGGGGGGTACTTCCTCTTCCTCTCTAGCGTTTGGGAGATGGAGAGCTGAACGCTTCCGTGAGACATTGTGGAGATGCTTGGTGACCCAGGTGTCGGTGTTGCTGGCAGATCCTCTGTTTGCGGGATGGCAGGTGGCACTGTCACTCCAGAGGTGGATGAAGAGGCCGAGACTGCAGCAGAAGAGGAAGCAGGAGGAGCCAGAGACCTTTCTTGGTTTTTGAGGTGTCTACTCCACTGCAGCTCGTGCTTTGCACTTAAATGCCTGGTCATGCAGGTTGTGCTCAGGTTGAGAACGTTTATGCCTTGCTTCAGGCTCTGATTGCACAGCGTGCAAACCACTCGTGTCTTGTCATCAGCACATTGTCTGAAGAACTGCCACGCCAGGGAACTCCTTGGAGCTGGCTTTGGTGTGCTCGGTCCCTTGCTGCAATGGGCAGTAGCAGGTGTACTGTCTAGACTCTAGAGGATGGCCGCTCCGCTTTTGCACCCTGCTCCCTCTTCTGCTGTGCTGGTGGCTCTGTGCGACCACCGCCTCTTCCTCCAAGCTACATAGGTCACTCGCATGACCTTGATTCCATGTGCAGTCGAGGACCTCATCGTCCTCCACATCATCTTCCACCCAGTCTTCACCCCTGCCTTCCTTGTCGGTTTGCACACTTTCGAAAGCCCCAGCAGTTGGCACATGTGTTTCGTCACCATCCGATGGACATCGGCTGCAGGTGCCAACTGTGGTCTTTCAGCAGGAGACTGGGTGGGAAACAATGTGAAGGAACTGGATCCACTGTCAGCCACCCAATCTACTTGTAATGGGGTTCCGAAGGTGCACTCGGTCCCCCATTAGCCGCAGACCTGCTGCTTAGCTTCGGGAACGAGGATCTGTGTTTTACCTCGTTCCCAGGGCGGCTTTTCTAGCTGGGTGGCTCCCTGCTCCTAAGTCTGCCTTGAGCGCCGAGCTGATCACTCGGTGCTCGACTGGTTGGTCTGTCGGTCATGTGACGCTTGCCATGTCACATGACCCTCACTCTTCACTATAAATACAGGCAGCCTGCTGGCCACAGGTTGCCTGTTAATTTAGGTTCAACCTGTGATTTGGTCTTTCCTGGCGTATTTACCTCCTGCTGAATTCCTGACGATCCTCTGCCTGCTCCTTGTGTACTTTGCTGCTCTCCTGGTATTTATGACCCCGGCTTCTCCTGACAATTCTCTGCTTGCTCCATTTGTACTTTGTAGCTTTCCTGGTATTGACTCGGTCCGTTCACGTCCTGTTGTTTGTCTGTCTGTCATCCCTTATTCAAAGTTAGGGATTGCCGTTTAGTTATCCCCTGTCATTAGGACTCGCGAGGCAAGTAGGCAGGGCCAGGGGTAAGGGTGGAGCGCAGTGGTCACTTCCCTCCCCCCTGTGTGTGTGTGTACGTGACCGTTACACTACTATTGCCTGTACTTTTTCAGGCCTCACCATTCGTAGTGCCGCATCAGGCCTGACCAAATACTGCTGCAGGTTCTGTCGCCTACTTGCACCTGAGGAAGGGTTTTCACTTGTGCGTGTAGCTGGCACAGATCGACCACGTCCTCTCCCTGCAACAGAAGCTCCACCAGCACCACCACAACCTGGGCCACGTCCCTTATTTGACACTCTCCTCATATTTCTAGAATTTAGGATCTTGCCCAAAAAGGGTGTTTAATTAATAGTAGAATATAATGACAGCAACAGAGGGGCATGAATATTTTTCGCTGATTCCCATGACCTTTCTTCAGGCCCGTAGCCCTTCCAGTCCCAGTGCCTTTGCAAAATCTGTTAAAGACAGCTGGCTTAACTAACAAAACATGAAATGAGTTGGAAATCCGCAAGGTAGCTGGTAGTTTGAGCTTGTAGGCAACAGGATTAATTTTCTTGATCACAGAAAAAGGTCCCAAAAATCGCAGAGCCAGTTTGTAAGAGGGAAGTCTGAGACGGATATTCTTAGAAGAAAGACATACCTTGTCTCCAATGGCAAACTGAGGAGGAGGTATGCGCCTCTTCTCCGCAGACCTTTTCATCTGGTCCGCTGTTCTCCGAAGCAATACCTTAGTGTCAGACCAGACCCAAGACAGCTGCTGCACAGAGGAATCTGCCGCAGGAACTCCCGAAGAAGGCCGCACGGGAAGAGGAACACTTGGATGTCGTCCGACCACAAAAAATTGAGATTTACCTGTGGCATGGTTGACTCGATTGTTATGAGCAAATTCAGCGCAGGGAAGATGCTTCACCTAGTCGTCCTGATGGGCATTGGTGAAATGTCGTTGGAAGCTTACTAATATTTGGTTCATGCGTTCCACCTTGCCGTTAGACTGTCGAAGATAAGCAGAAGAAAAGTCCAAAGAAAAATTCAGAGACTTACATAAAGATCTCCAGAACCGGGAGGTGAATTGTACTCCGCTATCCAAGACGATATGGAGAGGAAATCCATGAAGGCGGAATATATGCAAAATTAATAGCTCAGCCAGACGAGGAGCAGATGGCAGATCTGGAAGCGGAATAAAGATCTTAGAAAAACGGTCAACGACAACCCAAATGACTGTACAGTAGGGATGAGCGAACCCGAACTGTATAGTTCGGGTTCGTACCGAATTTTGGGGTGTCCGTGACACGGACCCGAACCCGAACATTTTCATAAAAGTCTGGGTTCGAGTTCGGTGTTCGGCGCTTTCTTGGCGCTTTTTGAAAGGCTGCAAAGCAGCCAATCAACAAGCATCATACTACTTGCCCCAAGAGGCCATCACAGCCATGCCTACTATTGGCATGGCTGTGATTGGCCAGTGCAGCATGTGACCCAGCCTCTATATAAGCTTGGGTCACGTAGCGCTGCACATCACTCTACTGATACAAGTGTAGGGAGAGGTTGCAGCTGCGACGTTAGGGCGAGATTAGGCAGTGATTAACTCCTCCAAAAGACTTCATTCAGTGATCGATCTACAGCTGTGGATCATTGAACTGCTGCTATTCAATTGCTCAGCGTTTTTAGGCTGCCCAGAGCGTTTTTCAGTCACTTTTTTCTGGGGTGATCGGCGGCCATTTTGGGGCTTGTGGTGCGCCAGCACAAGCTGCCACCAAGTACATTTAACCATCGATAGTGTGGTTATTTTTTGCTATATCCTACATCAGGGTCAAGCTTTCATCAAGTGCATTTAACCATCAATAGTGTGGTTATTTTTTGGCCATATACTACATCAGGGGCAAGTTGAGCCTGTCACCCAGCGCCTAAAAAATAGGCCTCACATTTATATTCATCACAATCTGTCATTACTGTTTTAGCTGGTCAAGTTATTTAGTGTCCGTCAAAGCACAGTTTTTGTTCTGGGTTGAAAAACAATTCACAATTTTGCAATTCTCAAAATTAGTGGTTTCTGCTGTATCAGGCCTACTTTAAATCTATCACTAAAAGGGTAGATTAGATTCAAGGTGATGATAGGGTCATTCTCAAGAACTTCACACACACGCTACAGTGCAGATCCAAGTCTAATTCTGTGATTAAACGTATACCTGTCACCCAGCGCCTAAAAAATAGGCCTCACATTTATATTCATCCAAATCTGTCATTACTGTTTTAGCTGGTCAAGTTATTTAGAAATAGGCCTCACATTTATATTCATCCAAATCTGTCATTACTGTTTTAGCTGGTCAAGTTATTTTTAGTGTCCGTCAAAGCACAGTTTTTGTTCTGGGTTGAAAAACAATTCCCAATTTTGCAATTCTCAAAATTAGTGGTTTCTGCTGTATCAGGCCTACTTTAAATCTATCCCTAAAAGGGTAGATTAGATTCAAGGTGCTGATACGGTAATTCTCAAGAACTTCACACACACGCTACAGTGCAGATCCAAGTCTAATTCTGTCCGTAAACGTATACCTGTCACCCAGCGCCTAAATAATAGGCCTCAAATTTGTATTCAGCTAAATCTGTCATTACTGGTGTGCCTGTATTAGTGTAATACGGTACCTAAATAGATAGCCAGATAGTGTTAGGTGTCTGTAAAAAAAGGCCTGAATTTGAATTCAATACATTGGCCCGAATAATATTTTTCTTATTGTGGTGAACGGTAACAATGAGGAAAACATCTAGTAAGGGACGCGGACGCGGACATGGTCGTGGTGGTATTAGTGGACCCTCTGGTGCTGGGAGAGGACGTGGCCGTTCTGCCACAGCCACACGTCCTAGTGTACCAACTACCTCAGGTCCCAGTAGCCGCCAGAATTTACAGCCATATTTGGTGGGGCCCAATGCCATTCTAAGGATGGTAAGGCCTGAGCAGGTACAGGCATTAGTCAATTGGGTGGCCGACAGTGCATCCAGCACGTTCACATTATCTCCCACCCAGTCTTCTGCAGAAAGCGCACAGATGGCGCATGAAAACCAAGCCCATCAGTCTGTCACATCACCCCCATGCATATCAGGGAAACTGTCTGAGCCTCAAGTTATGCAGCAGTCTCTTATGCTGTTTGAAGACTCTGCTGGCAGGGTTTCCCAAGGGCATCCACCTAGCCCTTCCCCAGGGGTGGAAGAGATAGAATGCACTAACGCACAACCACTTATGTTTCCTGATGATGAGGACATGGGAATACCACCTCAGCACGTCTCTGATGATGACGAAACACAGGTGCCAACTGCTGAGTCTTTCTGCAGTGTGCAGACTGAACAGGAGGTCAGGGATCAAGACTGGGTGGAAGACTATTCAGGGGACGATGAGGTCCTAGACCCCACATGGAATGAAGGTTGTGCCAGTGACTTTCACAGTTCGGAGGAAGAGGCAGTGGTGAGACCGAGCCAACAGCATAGCAAAAGAAAAAGAGGGAGCAGTGGGAAAAAGCAGAACACCCGCCGCCAAGAGACTCCGCCTGCTACTGACCGCCGCCATCTGGGACCGAGCACCCCAAAGGCAGCTTCAAGGAGTTCCCTGGCATGGCACTTCTTCAAACAATGTGCTGACGACAAGACCCGAGTGGTTTGCACGCTGTGCCATCAGAGCCTGAAGCGAGGCATTAACGTTCTGAACCTTAGCACAACCTGCATGACCAGGCACCTGCATGCAAAGCATGGTCTGCAGTGAAGTAAACACCTTAAAAACAAGGAAGTCACTCAGGCTCCCCCTGCTACCTCTTCTGCTGCTGCCGCCTCGGCCTCTTCTGCTGCTGCCGCCGCCTCAGCCTCTTCCTCCGCCTCTGGAGGAACGTTGGCACCTGCCGCCCAGCAAACATGGGATGTACCACCAACACCACCACCTGCGTCACCAAGCATCTCAACCATGTCACAGGGCAGCGTTCAGCTCTCCATCTCACAAACATTTGAGAGAAAGCGTAAATTCCCACCTAGCCACCCTCGATCCCTGGCCCTGAATGCCAGCATTTCTAAACTACTGGCCTATGAAATGCTGTCATTTAGGCTGGTGGACACAGACAGCTTCAAACAGCTCATGTCGCTTGCTGTCCCACAGTATGTTGTTCCCAGCCGGCACTACTTCTCCAAGAGAGCCGTGCCTTCCCTTCACAACCAAGTATCCGATAAAATCAAGTGTGCACTGCGCAACGCCATCTGTGGCAAGGTCCACCTAACCACAGATACGTGGACCAGTAAGCACGGCCAGGGACGCTATATCTCCCTAACTGCACACTGGGTAAATGTAGTGGCGGCTGGGCCCCAGGCGGAGAGCTGTTTGGCGCACGTCCTTCCGCCGCCAAGGATCGCAGGGCAACATTCTTTGCCTCCTGTCTCCTCCTCCTCCTACTCAGCCTCCTCCTCCTCTTCTTCCACCTGCTCATCCAGTCAGCCACACACCTTCACCACCAACTTCAGCACAGCCCGGGGTAAACTTCAGCAGGCCGTTCTGAAACTCATATGTTTGGGGGACAGGCTCCACACCGCACAGGAGTTGTGGGGGGGTATAGAACAACAGACCGACGGTTGCTGCCGGTGAGCCTCAAGCCCGGCCTGGTGGTGTGCGATAATGGGCGAAATCTCGTTGCAGCTCTGGGACTAGCCGGTATGACGCACATCCTGTCACAAGCAGACAGCTGAGAGGCTCTGACAGGAGCCGTTCAGATCCTCCCCCTTGAGTTTCTTTGTTTTGGTTTCTGTTCCTCACCTCGTTAGGCTATCTCAGCTGTCATGCAGTCAGACTCATTACCTCCCTTTATATTCTCCCCCATAAGGTAGTTGGGTGTGGCTGATACTACTTCCTGGAATGAGTGTGCATGCTGACTTCAGCTCCCAGCTCCCAGTTCTCATTTCACAGTCGTCTTCAGATAAGTGCTGTTTTGTATTTATGATTTTCTGTTGTCTGGATCCAGGTGACCCTGACTCCCTCCGTGTCTGTGTAGGGAGCCGGTGGTCGTGTCCCCTCACTATTGTAGGGCCTTCAGGTTAAGATAGCCGAGGTACGTGGATATGCGCCCATTCACCTTTAGAGTGGTCGCATAGGCTGAGCATTAAGGGAGAGCGGCAGGTCGATTGCAGGGGTCTCCCTTTATGTTCCTTAGTTGTGGATCCAGTGAGTCATCATTTGTTATTTGTATCATCTTGTTTCCTGTACACCATCCGTGACATTATCAGCCACCAAAACCGTCTCAAGCATGGATCCGGTTTCACTTTTGGCTGAACGCTTCCAGGGTCTTTCATTGGAGGTAGCTGATCTCCGTAAGACTTTTTCTCAGTTTCAAGTGACCGGTTCAGCTTGCGTTCATGGAGTTTGTGCTGAGCCTAAGATTTCGCTCCCGGATACGTTTTCCGGGGGTAGTGAGAATTTTGTACGTTTTAGAGAGGCTTGCAAACTCCATTTTCGCCTTCTTCCCCATTCTTCCGGTGATGAAGAACGGAGGGTGGGGATCATTATATCGCTGCTCAGGGGTAATGCTCAGTCCTGGGCCTTTTCCCTGCCGGAGGGGGCACAACCCCTCCGTTCAGTGGATGAATTCTTTTTAGCCCTGGGTCAGATATATGATGATCCGGATCGTATTGCTCTGGCTGAGTCTAGACTACGTCTGTTATGCCAGGGTAAACAATCCGCAGAGATATACTGCTCAGAATTTCGGAGATGGGCAGCAGATACGGGTTGGAATGATGCTGCACTCCGAAGTCAATTTTGCTATGGTCTTTCTGAGGGATTGAAAGATGCATTTGCCTTTCATGAAAGACCTACCTCCTTGAATTCTGCTATGTCTCAGGCTGTTCGTATTGACAGGCGTCTTAGAGAAAGAGGAGAGATTTCTCCTTCTTGTCATGCTCAGTCCCGGGACAGTGCACCGGTGTCATTCTGTGCACAGGGGTCTCAGTCGCTGTCAGCCCCTTCTGAGCAGGAGCCCATGCAGCTGGGGTTGATTGCCTCTGACAATAGAGGATTCAGCCCGCAGGGGAGGGTTTGCTTTTGTTGTGGAGGTATAAATCATCTGGCAAATGTTTGTCCCTCTAGGAGATTCAGGCAGTTTTCTGGGAGTAATAAAGAGACAAAAAGGAGGAAATCTTTTAAGAATATTCCGTCTGTTACTATTGGCAGGGTTGAGGCGGAAATTGAAGAATTGTCTTTTGCTTGTAGTTCCCGTTTTGTCCTGCCTGCTAGGGTGGCGCTAGAGAGCAAGAGCATTTTTTGTGAGATTTTTGTGGATAGTGGAGCTGCTGTCAACCTCATTGATAACCAATTTGCAATAACTCATGGTTTCCAGGTTTGCACTTTGTGAAAAAATATTCCTGTTTTTTCTATTGATTCAGCTCCACTTTCTCAGAAATCATTAAAGGGCATAGTTCACAATATCCGTTTAATTGTGAATGATACTCATGTTGAGGATGTGTCATGTTTCGTCCTTAGCGGTTTGCCTACTCCTCTAGTGTTGGGGCTACCCTGGCTCTCTAAACATAACCCCACCATTGATTGGCCAGCGAGGCAAATAAATGGTTGGAGTGACTTTTGCAGAGAGAATTGCCTCATAACATCTATTTCTGAGGTTTCTACTAAAACTGTACCACCTTTCCTCTCTGAATTTTTGGATGTTTTCTCTGAGAATGGAGTTCAGGATTTGCCTCCGCACAGGGAGTATGATTGCCCTATTGATCTCATCCCAGGTGCCAAGCTGCCTAAATCTCGTTTATACAATCTTTCCCAACCTGAGAGGGTCGCGATGCGTGCTTATATCTCTGAGAGTCTGAGAAAAGGACACATACGACCCTCAAAGTCACCTGTTGCCGCTGGTTTTTTCTTTGTTAAGAAAAAAGATGGTTCTTTAAGACCTTGTCTGGATTTCAGGGAGCTGAACAGTATCACTATTCGTGATCCGTATCCGCTTCCTTTAATCCCAGATTTGTTTAACCAGGTTGTTGGGGCTAAAGTCTTTTCCAAATTAGACCTAAGAGGGGCATACAACCTGGTTAGGGTCAGAGAAGGAGACGAAAGGAAGACGGCTTTCAATACCCCTGAGGGCCATTTTGAGAATTTAGTTATGCCTTTTGGTTTGATGAATGCCCCAGCCGTTTTTCAGCTTTTCGTTAACAGCATTTTTTATCATTTAATGGGAAAATATTAGTGTATTTGGATGACATTTTGATTTTTTCTCCTGATTTCAAAACTCATAAGGAACACTTATGTCAGGTCTTACTCATCCTGCGGGAGAATAAATTATACGCGAAACTGGAAAAATGTGTGTTTGCGGTTCCAGAGATCCAATTTCTGGGGTTTCTTGTCTCCGCTTCTGGTTTTCGCATGGACCCCGAGAAGGTCCGCGCTGTGCTTGAGTGGGAGCTTCCTGAGAATCAGAAGGCGCTGATGCGTTTTTTGGGCTTTGCTAATTATTACAGGAAATTTATTTTGAATTATTCCTCTGTTGTTAAACCACTCACGGATATGACCAGAAAGGGGGTAGATTTTTCTTCCTGGTCAGTAGAGGCGCGTAAGGCCTTTTCTGATATCAAGGAGAGTTTTGCTTCCGCTCCCATCCTAGTACAACCTGATGTTTCCTTACCCTTCATAGTTGAGGTTGATGCTTCTGAGGTGGGGGTGGGGGCGGTCTTGTCTCAGGGTTCCTCTCCTGCCAAATGGCAACCGTGTGCCTTTTTCTCAAAGAAGCTCTCCTCCGCAGAGAGAAATTATGATGTGGGAGATAGGGAATTGTTGGCCATCAAGTTGGCTTTTGAGGAATGGCGCCATTGGCTAGAGGGAGCCAGACACCCTATTACCGTGTTTACTGACCATAAAAATCTGGCCTACTTGGAGTCAGCCAAGCGTCTGAACCCGAGACAGGCCAGATGGTCTTTGTTATTTTCAAGGTTTAATTTTGTTGTTACGTTCCGCCCTGGGGTTAAGAATGTGAAGGCAGATGCCCTGTCACGTTGTTTCCCGGGAGGTGGGAATTTTGAAGACCCGGGTCCCATTTTAGCTGAAGGTGTGGTGGTCTCTGCTCTTTTTCCTGAATTGGAGGCAGAGGTGCAGGCAGCCCAGTCAGAAGCTCCTGATCTTTGTCCTCCTGGGAGGTTGTTTGTGCCTCTCGCTTTGAGACACAAGATTTTTAAAGAACACCATGATACGGTCCTTGCTGGGCACCCGGGGACAAGAGCCACACTGGATCTCATTGCTCGGAGATTCTGGTGGCCTGCGCTTCGTAAGTCAGTTGAGGGTTTTGTGGCAGCTTGCGAGACTTGCGCTCGTGCCAAGGTCCCTCACTCACGGCCATCAGGTCCTCTCCTTCCTTTGCCCATTCCTTCCCGTCCTTGGACACATCTGTCCATGGACTTCATAACGGACTTGCCTCGTTCCTCGGGGAAGTCTGTGATTCTGGTGGTGGTGGACCGTTTTAGCAAAATGGTGCACTTTATCCCTTTTCCCGGTTTGCCCAATGCTAAGACGCTGGCGCAGGCATTTGTTGACCACATTGTCAAATTGCATGGGATTCCTTCTGACATAGTCTCTGATAGGGGCACGCAGTTTGTTTCCAGATTCTGGAAGGCTTTCTGTTCTCGCTTGGGGGTTCGCTTGTCATTCTCTTCTGCTTTCCATCCGCAGTCGAATGGCCAGACAGAGCGTGTCAATCAGAATCTGGAGACATATCTGCGCTGTTTTGTGGCGGAGAATCAGGAGGATTGGTGTTCGTTTTTGTCCCTTGCTGAGTTTGCTTTAAATAACCGTCGTCAGGAGTCCTCTGATAAGTCACCATTTTTTGGTGCATATGGGTTTCATCCGCAGTTTGGGACTTTCTCTGGAGAGGGCTCTTCTGGTTTGCCTGATGAGGACAGATTCTCCTCGTCTTTGTCATCTATTTGGCAAAATATTCAGGATAATCTAAAGAATATGAGTGAGAGATATAAGCGTGTGGCGGATAAGAGACGTATGCCTGGTCCGGACCTGAATGTTGGTGATTTGGTGTAGCTGTCTACCAAGAATATCAAATTGAAGGTTCCCTCCTGGAAGTTGGGTCCTAGGTTTATTGGGCCTTACAAGATCCTGTCTGTCATCAATCCTGTTGCCTACCGTCTTGATCTTCCTCAGACTTGGAAGATCCATAATGTTTTCCATAAGTCCTTATTGAAACCTTATGTTCAACCTATTGTACCTTCTCCTTTGCCTCCTCCTCCGATTATGGTTGATGGGAATCTTGAATTTCAGGTCTCTAGGATTGTGGATTCTCGTCTTGTCCGCGGTTCCCTCCAGTACCTCGTTCATTGGGAGGGTTATGGTCCTGAGGAGAGGATGTGGCTCCCAGTGACGGAAATTAAGGCCTCTCGCCTCATCAGGGCTTTCCATAGGTCCCATCCTGAGAAGGTGGGCCCTGAGTGTCCGGAGTCCACTCCTAGAGGGAGGGGTACTGTCACAAGCAGACAGCTGAGAGGCTCTGACAGGAGCCGTTCAGATCCCCCCCCTTGAGTTTCTTTGTTTTGGTTTCTGTTCCTCACCTCGTTAGGCTATCTCAGCTGTCATGCAGTCAGACTCATTACCTCCCTTTATATTCTCCCCCATAAGGTAGTTGGGTGTGGCTGATACTACTTCCTGGAATGAGTGTGCATGCTGACTTCAGCTCCCAGCTCCCAGTTCTCAGTTCACAGTCGTCTTCAGATAAGTGCTGTTTTGTATTTATGATTTTCTGTTGTCTGGATCCAGGTGACCCTGACTCCCTCCGTGTCTGTGTAGGGAGCCGGTGGTCGTGTCCCCTCACTATTGTAGGGCCTTCAGGTTAAGATAGCCGAGGTACGTGGATATGCGCCCATTCACCTTTAGAGTGGTCGCATAGGCTGAGCATTAAGGGAGAGCGGCAGGTCGATTGCAGGGGTCTCCCTTTATGTTCCTTAGTTGTGGATCCAGTGAGTCATCATTTGTTATTTGTATCATCTTGTTTCCTGTACACCATCCGTGACACATCCCTTGCCTGGCGCATGTGCTGAATTTGGTGGTGCAGAAGTTCATTCACAACTACCCCGACATGTCAGAGCTGCTGCATAAAGTTCGGGCCGTCTGTTCGCGCTTCCGGCGTTCACATCCTGCCGCTGCTCGTCTGTCTGCGCTACAGCGTAACTTCGGCCTTCCCGCTCAACGCCTCATATGCGACGTGCCCACCAGGTGGAACTCCACCTTGCACATGCTGGACAGACTGTGTGAGCAGCAGCAGGCCATAGTGGAGTTTCAGCTGCAGCACGCACGGGTCAGTCGCACTGCGGAACAGCACCACTTCACCACCAATGACTGGGCCTCCATGCGAGACCTGTGTGCCCTGTTGCGCTCTTTCGAGTACTCCACCAACATGGCCAGTGGCGATGATGCCGTTATCAGCGTTACAATACCACTTCTATGTCTCCTTGAGAAAACACTTAGGGCGATGATGGAAGAGGAGGTGGCCCATGAGGAGGAGGAGGAAGAGGGGTCATTTTTAGCACTTTCAGGCCAGTCTCTTTGAAGTGACTCAGAGGGAGGTTTTTTGCAACAGCAGAGGCCAGGTGAAAATGTGGCCAGACAGGGCCCACTACTGGAGGACGAGGAGGACGAGGATGAGGAGGAGGTGGAGGAGGATGAGGATAAAGCAGGTTCACAGCGGGCTGGCACCCGACGCAGCTCGGGCCCATCACTGGTGCGTGGCTGGGGGGAAACGCAGGACGATGACGATACGCCTCCCACAGAGGGCAGCTTGTCCTTACCTCTGGGCAGCCTGGCACACATGAGCGACTACATCCTGCAGTGCCTGCGCAACGACAGCAGAGTTGCCCACATTTTAACGTGTGCGGACTACTGGGTTGCCACCCTGCTGGATCCACGGTACAAAGACAATGTGCCCACCTTACTTCATGCACTGGAGAGTGATAGTAAGATGCGCGAGTACAAGCGCACGTTAGTAGACGCGCTACTGAGAGCATTCCCAAATGTCACAGGGGAACAAGTGGAAGCCCAAGGCGAAGGCAGAGGAGGAGCAAGAGGTCGCCAACGCAGCTGTGTCACGACCAGCTCCTCTAAG
>NW_024400176.1:0-45292 GCF_905171765.1 Bufo bufo
CATATTACCTAACTTGATTCATAAAGACCAAGTAGGCTTTCTGAAAGGTAGACAGGGACCAGACAACACAAGAAGGATAATATCATTACTCCAAAATTGTGAAAAAAACAAAATTCCGTCCATATTTCTTACCATAGACGCAGAAAAGGCGTTTGACCGTATTAACTGGTCATATGCTTTTAAAGTATTGGAAACATTTGGAATAACAGGCCATATATATACAGGAATTACAGCACTGTATAGCAGTCCTTCTGCCAATGTTTATGTCAACAGCTCCATATCAGAAAGCTTTGATATTACAAATGGCACCCGTCAAGGATGCCCTTTCTCTCCCCTGCTCTTCATATTATCAATGGAACCCTTGGCAACAATTATTCGGCAAAATTCAGACATTAAGGGAATTACAATTGGCCAACAAGAATATAAGTTAGCTCTATTTGCAGATGACATAATTCTAACCCTGACGAACCCACAATCCTCACTAAAAGCATTCTTTGATACATCCCTAGATTTTAGTAAAATTTCATATTATAAAATTAATCAAGACAAATCCCAAGCCCTACCATTAAATATAGATTTAAATCTTCTAAAATATCTCCAATCCTCTTACAAACTAGATTGGCAAAAAATTTGAAATCTCATACCTGGGTATTCAAGTGTCACATCCTTCTTCCACACTCTTTGAAACAAACTTTCCTAAAATAGTCAAGGAAATTGACAAAGACATAGCTGATTTCTCTAAAAATTTGATTTCTTGGCTTGGCAGGATAGCAGCCTATAAAATGCTGCTTCTGCCAAAACTCTTGTACCTCTTCAGATCGCTACCAATCGACATCCCAAAAGTATTTTTTGCATCAGTAAACACCAAACTTAAGTCATTTATCTGGGGGGATAAAAAACCTAGAGTTGCATTTAATGTCATCACAAGACACCACAAATAAGGTGGCTTGGGAGTCCCTCATATCCAGAACTATTATTATGCAGCATTGTTAGACCAGCTCTCACACTGGTGGTCTGACAACCCTAATAAATTATGGGTGCAGATCGAAAGGGACATTTGCAAACTCAACACAATGAGAACCAGACTTCTAGCATATAGTTGGGGATTTCCTCCTCCCTCTCCCCCAATTAATACTGTAAAAATTTCTGATGAGACGTGGAAATGGTTTCTCAAACAACAGAAAGGAAACATTTATTTCCCTATGAATGATTCCACACTAGAGTTTATTCAAGACCAGGCGCCCACTATCCCTTTACTACATTGGAGGACATTAGGTATCAGCTCCCTACAAGATTTTTTCAAAGATAGTATAGTCACATCTTTTTCAGGCCTGAAAAATAAATTCGGGCTTGGGAGTGATGACTTTTACATATATCTAAATATAAGAGACTTTATCAATAAATATAAAATATTAGAAAAGGAAAAACTACCTAATATGTCTCTAATCTCTAAACTGTTTAGCAAACCCAAAGGTATAACAACATTTTACAACCTCCTAGCAGAACCCCATAATCTCTCCACTAACAACTATATACAAAAATGGGAAAAGGAACTACATTGAAATTAACCTTACAAGACTGGTATATCACTTTTTCCAATACCCATAAGTACTTCCACAGCACCAACCATAGAGAAGCCCTGATTAAAACATACCTTAGATGGTACTACACACCAAGCAGAATACATCTTATATTCCCAGATACTCCTGATACCTGTTGGAGACAATGTGGAGAAAAAGGAACTCTAATCCACACCCTTTGGGAATGCAAGGCGATTAAACCTCTATGGGAAGCTGCAAATAAACTGCTTAGAACAATCCTAGGACACTATATTATTCTTTCACCACAACTTGCCTTATTGCTAATAGGACTAAATGATTTCCCTGAAGACTCTAAATCAATAATAGCACACATATCAATGGCTACTAAACTAGTCATCACTAGACACTGGAAGTCTAAAGATACACCACATATCAAAGAAGTTTGGCAGACAGTAAACAACACCTGTTCATTCGAAAAAGTCATCGCCTACATACAGAATAGAATCCCTACTTTCCACCTCAGATGGGACAAATGGATGGAAAGCTCATTCTATAAATCTCAAATATGTTAAATTGGAAAATGATCCTGCACTGTTAAAATTAATTTTTTGTTCTTTCTTTTCTTTTGTTTTACTGTTTATGTTTATGTTAATGTGTGTTGGTTCAAACAGTTGTAATATCACCAAATGTTGTAACTGTGCTTATTTTAAAATTTAAAAAACCCAATAAAAACAATTTTGCAAAGGAAACATTGTATTGCAGATTCCAATGCTCTGGGCCCTCTAGAGTGTCTTTAATCTGTGGTGTTCTGTAGACAGCAGTGTGCTAAGTCAGAAAACAGTGTGTGTATGGCAGATTCCAGCAATCTGGGCCTAAGATAGTGTCTAGAATCTGTGGCGTTCTGTATACAATGCTGAAACTACATCAGGAAACATTGTATTGCAGATTCCAATGCTCTGGGCCCTCTAGAGTGTCTTTAATCTGTGGTGTTCTGTAGACAGCAGTGTGCTAAGTCAGAAAACAGTGTGTGTATGGCAGATTCCAGCAATCTGGGCCTAAGATAGTGTCTAGAATCTGTGGCGTTCTGTATACAATGCTGAAACTACATCAGGAAACATGGTATTGCAGATTCCAATGCTCTGGGCCCTCTAGAGTGTCTTTAATCTGTGGTGTTCTGTAGACAGCAGTGTGCTAAGTCAGAAAACAGTGTGTGTATGGCAGATTCCAGCAATCTGGGCCTAAGATAGTGTCTAGAATCTGTGGCGTTCTGTATACAATGCTGAAACTACATCAGGAAACATGGTATTGCAGATTCCAATGCTCTGGGCCCTCTAGAGTGTCTTTAATCTGTGGTGTTCTGTAGACAGCAGTGTGCTAAGTCAGAAAACAGTGTGTGTATGGCAGATTCCAGCAATCTGGGCCTAAGATAGTGTCTAGAATCTGTGGCGTTCTGTATACAATGCTGAAACTACATCAGGAAACATGGTATTGCAGATTCCAATGCTCTGGGCCCTCTAGAGTGTCTTTAATCTGTGGTGTTCTGTAGACAGCAGTGTGCTAAGTCAGAAAACAGTGTGTGTATGGCAGATTCCAGCAATCTGGGCCTAAGATAGTGTCTAGAATCTGTGGCGTTCTGTATACAATGCTGAAACTACATCAGGAAACATGGTATTGCAGATTCCAATGCTCTGGGCCCTCTAGAGTGTCTTTAATCTGTGGTGTTCTGTAGACAGCAGTGTGCTAAGTCAGAAAACAGTGTGTGTATGGCAGATTCCAGCAATCTGGGCCTAAGATAGTGTCTAGAATCTGTGGCGTTCTGTATACAATGCTGAAACTACATCAGGAAACATGGTATTGCAGATTCCAATGCTCTGGGCCCTCTAGAGTGTCTTTAATCTGTGGTGTTCTGTAGACAGCAGTGTGCTAAGTCAGAAAACAGTGTGTGTATGGCAGATTCCAGCAATCTGGGCCTAAGATAGTGTCTAGAATCTGTGGCGTTCTGTATACAATGCTGAAACTACATCAGGAAACATGGTATTGCAGATTCCAATGCTCTGGGCCCTCTAGAGTGTCTTTAATCTGTGGTGTTCTGTAGACAGCAGTGTGCTAAGTCAGAAAACAGTGTGTGTATGGCAGATTCCAGCAATCTGGGCCTAAGATAGTGTCTAGAATCTGTGGCGTTCTGTATACAATGCTGAAACTACATCAGGAAACATGGTATTGCAGATTCCTATGCTCTGGGCCCTCTAGAGTGTCTTTAATCTGTGGTGTTCTGTAGACAGCAGTGTGCTAAGTCAGAAAACAGTGTGTGTATGGCAGATTCCAGCAATCTGGGCCTAAGATAGTGTCTAGAATCTGTGGCGTTCTGTATACAATGCTGAAACTACATCAGGAAACATGGTATTGCAGATTCCAATGCTCTGGGCCCTCTAGAGTGTCTTTAATCTGTGGTGTTCTGTAGACAGCAGTGTGCTAAGTCAGAAAACAGTGTGTGTATGGCAGATTCCAGCAATCTGGGCCTAAGATAGTGTCTAGAATCTGTGGCGTTCTGTATACAATGCTGAAACTACATCAGGAAACATGGTATTGCAGATTCCAATGCTCTGGGCCCTCTAGAGTGTCTTTAATCTGTGGTGTTCTGTAGACAGCAGTGTGCTAAGTCAGAAAACAGTGTGTGTATGGCAGATTCCAGCAATCTGGGCCTAAGATAGTGTCTAGAATCTGTGGCGTTCTGTATACAATGCTGAAACTACATCAGGAAACATGGTATTGCAGATTCCAATGCTCTGGGCCCTCTAGAGTGTCTTTCATCTGTGGTGTTCTGTAGACAGCAGTGTGCTAAGTCAGAAAACAGTGTGTGTATGGCAGATTCCAGCAATCTGGGCCTAAGATAGTGTCTAGAATCTGTGGCGTTCTGTATACAATGCTGAAACTACATCAGGAAACATGGTATTGCAGATTCCAATGCTCTGGGCCCTCTAGAGTGTCTTTAATCTGTGGTGTTCTGTAGACAGCAGTGTGCTAAGTCAGAAAACAGTGTGTGTATGGCAGATTCCAGCAATCTGGGCCTAAGATAGTGTCTAGAATCTGTGGCGTTCTGTATACAATGCTGAAACTACATCAGGAAACATGGTATTGCAGATTCCAATGCTCTGGGCCCTCTAGAGTGTCTTTAATCTGTGGTGTTCTGTAGACAGCAGTGTGCTAAGTCAGAAAACAGTGTGTGTATGGCAGATTCCAGCAATCTGGGCCTAAGATAGTGTCTAGAATCTGTGGCGTTCTGTATACAATGCTGAAACTACATCAGGAAACATGGTATTGCAGATTCCAATGCTCTGGGCCCTCTAGAGTGTCTTTAATCTGTGGTGTTCTGTAGACAGCAGTGTGCTAAGTCAGAAAACAGTGTGTGTATGGCAGATTCCAGCAATCTGGGCCTAAGATAGTGTCTAGAATCTGTGGCGTTCTGTATACAATGCTGAAACTACATCAGGAAACATGGTATTGCAGATTCCAATGCTCTGGGCCCTCTAGAGTGTCTTTAATCTGTGGTGTTCTGTAGACAGCAGTGTGCTAAGTCAGAAAACAGTGTGTGTATGGCAGATTCCAGCAATCTGGGCCTAAGATAGTGTCTAGAATCTGTGGCGTTCTGTATACAATGCTGAAACTACATCAGGAAACATGGTATTGCAGATTCCAATGCTCTGGGCCCTCTAGAGTGTCTTTAATCTGTGGTGTTCTGTAGACAGCAGTGTGCTAAGTCAGAAAACAGTGTGTGTATGGCAGATTCCAGCAATCTGGGCCTAAGATAGTGTCTAGAATCTGTGGCGTTCTGTATACAATGCTGAAACTACATCAGGAAACATGGTATTGCAGATTCCAATGCTCTGGGCCCTCTAGAGTGTCTTTCATCTGTGGTGTTCTGTAGACAGCAGTGTGCTAAGTCAGAAAACAGTGTGTGTATGGCAGATTCCAGCAATCTGGGCCTAAGATAGTGTCTAGAATCTGTGGCGTTCTGTATACAATGCTGAAACTACATCAGGAAACATGGTATTGCAGATTCCAATGCTCTGGGCCCTCTAGAGTGTCTTTCATCTGTGGTGTTCTGTAGACAGCAGTGTGCTAAGTCAGAAAACAGTGTGTGTATGGCAGATTCCAGCAATCTGGGCCTAAGATAGTGTCTAGAATCTGTGGCGTTCTGTATACAATGCTGAAACTACATCAGGAAACATGGTATTGCAGATTCCAATGCTCTGGGCCCTCTAGAGTGTCTTTAATCTGTGGTGTTCTGTAGACAGCAGTGTGCTAAGTCAGAAAACAGTGTGTGTATGGCAGATTCCAGCAATCTGGGCCTAAGATAGTGTCTAGAATCTGTGGCGTTCTGTATACAATGCTGAAACTACATCAGGAAACATGGTATTGCAGATTCCAATGCTCTGGGCCCTCTAGAGTGTCTTTAATCTGTGGTGTTCTGTAGACAGCAGTGTGCTAAGTCAGAAAACAGTGTGTGTATGGCAGATTCCAGCAATCTGGGCCTAAGATAGTGTCTAGAATCTGTGGCGTTCTGTATACAATGCTGAAACTACATCAGGAAACATGGTATTGCAGATTCCAATGCTCTGGGCCCTCTAGAGTGTCTTTCATCTGTGGTGTTCTGTAGACAGCAGTGTGCTAAGTCAGAAAACAGTGTGTGTATGGCAGATTCCAGCAATCTGGGCCTAAGATAGTGTCTAGAATCTGTGGCGTTCTGTATACAATGCTGAAACTACATCAGGAAACATGGTATTGCAGATTCCAATGCTCTGGGCCCTCTAGAGTGTCTTTAATCTGTGGTGTTCTGTAGACAGCAGTGTGCTAAGTCAGAAAACAGTGTGTGTATGGCAGATTCCAGCAATCTGGGCCTAAGATAGTGTCTAGAATCTGTGGCGTTCTGTATACAATGCTGAAACTACATCAGGAAACATGGTATTGCAGATTCCAATGCTCTGGGCCCTCTAGAGTGTCTTTAATCTGTGGTGTTCTGTAGACAGCAGTGTGCTAAGTCAGAAAACAGTGTGTGTATGGCAGATTCCAGCAATCTGGGCCTAAGATAGTGTCTAGAATCTGTGGCGTTCTGTATACAATGCTGAAACTACATCAGGAAACATGGTATTGCAGATTCCAATGCTCTGGGCCCTCTAGAGTGTCTTTAATCTGTGGTGTTCTGTAGACAGCAGTGTGCTAAGTCAGAAAACAGTGTGTGTATGGCAGATTCCAGCAATCTGGGCCTAAGATAGTGTCTAGAATCTGTGGCGTTCTGTATACAATGCTGAAACTACATCAGGAAACATGGTATTGCAGATTCCAATGCTCTGGGCCCTCTAGAGTGTCTTTAATCTGTGGTGTTCTGTAGACAGCAGTGTGCTAAGTCAGAAAACAGTGTGTGTATGGCAGATTCCAGCAATCTGGGCCTAAGATAGTGTCTAGAATCTGTGGCGTTCTGTATACAATGCTGAAACTACATCAGGAAACATGGTATTGCAGATTCCAATGCTCTGGGCCCTCTAGAGTGTCTTTAATCTGTGGTGTTCTGTAGACAGCAGTGTGCTAAGTCAGAAAACAGTGTGTGTATGGCAGATTCCAGCAATCTGGGCCTAAGATAGTGTCTAGAATCTGTGGCGTTCTGTATACAATGCTGAAACTACATCAGGAAACATGGTATTGCAGATTCCAATGCTCTGGGCCCTCTAGAGTGTCTTTAATCTGTGGTGTTCTGTAGACAGCAGTGTGCTAAGTCAGAAAACAGTGTGTGTATGGCAGATTCCAGCAATCTGGGCCTAAGATAGTGTCTAGAATCTGTGGCGTTCTGTATACAATGCTGAAACTACATCAGGAAACATGGTATTGCAGATTCCAATGCTCTGGGCCCTCTAGAGTGTCTTTAATCTGTGGTGTTCTGTAGACAGCAGTGTGCTAAGTCAGAAAACAGTGTGTGTATGGCAGATTCCAGCAATCTGGGCCTAAGATAGTGTCTAGAATCTGTGGCGTTCTGTATACAATGCTGAAACTACATCAGGAAACATGGTATTGCAGATTCCAATGCTCTGGGCCCTCTAGAGTGTCTTTAATCTGTGGTGTTCTGTAGACAGCAGTGTGCTAAGTCAGAAAACAGTGTGTGTATGGCAGATTCCAGCAATCTGGGCCTAAGATAGTGTCTAGAATCTGTGGCGTTCTGTATACAATGCTGAAACTACATCAGGAAACATGGTATTGCAGATTCCAATGCTCTGGGCCCTCTAGAGTGTCTTTAATCTGTGGTGTTCTGTAGACAGCAGTGTGCTAAGTCAGAAAACAGTGTGTGTATGGCAGATTCCAGCAATCTGGGCCTAAGATAGTGTCTAGAATCTGTGGCGTTCTGTATACAATGCTGAAACTACATCAGGAAACATGGTATTGCAGATTCCAATGCTCTGGGCCCTCTAGAGTGTCTTTAATCTGTGGTGTTCTGTAGACAGCAGTGTGCTAAGTCAGAAAACAGTGTGTGTATGGCAGATTCCAGCAATCTGGGCCTAAGATAGTGTCTAGAATCTGTGGCGTTCTGTATACAATGCTGAAACTACATCAGGAAACATGGTATTGCAGATTCCTATGCTCTGGGCCCTCTAGAGTGTCTTTAATCTGTGGTGTTCTGTAGACAGCAGTGTGCTAAGTCAGAAAACAGTGTGTGTATGGCAGATTCCAGCAATCTGGGCCTAAGATAGTGTCTAGAATCTGTGGCGTTCTGTATACAATGCTGAAACTACATCAGGAAACATGGTATTGCAGATTCCAATGCTCTGGGCCCTCTAGAGTGTCTTTAATCTGTGGTGTTCTGTAGACAGCAGTGTGCTAAGTCAGAAAACAGTGTGTGTATGGCAGATTCCAGCAATCTGGGCCTAAGATAGTGTCTAGAATCTGTGGCGTTCTGTATACAATGCTGAAACTACATCAGGAAACATGGTATTGCAGATTCCAATGCTCTGGGCCCTCTAGAGTGTCTTTAATCTGTGGTGTTCTGTAGACAGCAGTGTGCTAAGTCAGAAAACAGCGTGTGTATGGCAGATTCCAGCAATCTGGGCCTAAGATAGTGTCTAGAATCTGTGGCGTTCTGTATACAATGCTGAAACTACATCAGGAAACATGGTATTGCAGATTCCAATGCTCTGGGCCCTCTAGAGTGTCTTTAATCTGTGGTGTTCTGTAGACAGCAGTGTGCTAAGTCAGAAAACAGTGTGTGTATGGCAGATTCCAGCAATCTGGGCCTAAGATAGTGTCTAGAATCTGTGGCGTTCTGTATACAATGCTGAAACTACATCAGGAAACATGGTATTGCAGATTCCAATGCTCTGGGCCCTCTAGAGTGTCTTTAATCTGTGGTGTTCTGTAGACAGCAGTGTGCTAAGTCAGAAAACAGTGTGTGTATGGCAGATTCCAGCAATCTGGGCCTAAGATAGTGTCTAGAATCTGTGGCGTTCTGTATACAATGCTGAAACTACATCAGGAAACATGGTATTGCAGATTCCAATGCTCTGGGCCCTCTAGAGTGTCTTTAATCTGTGGTGTTCTGTAGACAGCAGTGTGCTAAGTCAGAAAACAGTGTGTGTATGGCAGATTCCAGCAATCTGGGCCTAAGATAGTGTCTAGAATCTGTGGCGTTCTGTATACAATGCTGAAACTACATCAGGAAACATGGTATTGCAGATTCCAATGCTCTGGGCCCTCTAGAGTGTCTTTAATCTGTGGTGTTCTGTAGACAGCAGTGTGCTAAGTCAGAAAACAGTGTGTGTATGGCAGATTCCAGCAATCTGGGCCTAAGATAGTGTCTAGAATCTGTGGCGTTCTGTATACAATGCTGAAACTACATCAGGAAACATGGTATTGCAGATTCCAATGCTCTGGGCCCTCTAGAGTGTCTTTAATCTGTGGTGTTCTGTAGACAGCAGTGTGCTAAGTCAGAAAACAGTGTGTGTATGGCAGATTCCAGCAATCTGGGCCTAAGATAGTGTCTAGAATCTGTGGCGTTCTGTATACAATGCTGAAACTACATCAGGAAACATGGTATTGCAGATTCCAATGCTCTGGGCCCTCTAGAGTGTCTTTAATCTGTGGTGTTCTGTAGACAGCAGTGTGCTAAGTCAGAAAACAGTGTGTGTATGGCAGATTCCAGCAATCTGGGCCTAAGATAGTGTCTAGAATCTGTGGCGTTCTGTATACAATGCTGAAACTACATCAGGAAACATGGTATTGCAGATTCCAATGCTCTGGGCCCTCTAGAGTGTCTTTAATCTGTGGTGTTCTGTAGACAGCAGTGTGCTAAGTCAGAAAACAGTGTGTGTATGGCAGATTCCAGCAATCTGGGCCTAAGATAGTGTCTAGAATCTGTGGCGTTCTGTATACAATGCTGAAACTACATCAGGAAACATGGTATTGCAGATTCCAATGCTCTGGGCCCTCTAGAGTGTCTTTAATCTGTGGTGTTCTGTAGACAGCAGTGTGCTAAGTCAGAAAACAGTGTGTGTATGGCAGATTCCAGCAATCTGGGCCTAAGATAGTGTCTAGAATCTGTGGCGTTCTGTATACAATGCTGAAACTACATCAGGAAACATGGTATTGCAGATTCCAATGCTCTGGGCCCTCTAGAGTGTCTTTAATCTGTGGTGTTCTGTAGACAGCAGTGTGCTAAGTCAGAAAACAGTGTGTGTATGGCAGATTCCAGCAATCTGGGCCTAAGATAGTGTCTAGAATCTGTGGCGTTCTGTATACAATGCTGAAACTACATCAGGAAACATGGTATTGCAGATTCCAATGCTCTGGGCCCTCTAGAGTGTCTTTAATCTGTGGTGTTCTGTAGACAGCAGTGTGCTAAGTCAGAAAACAGTGTGTGTATGGCAGATTCCAGCAATCTGGGCCTAAGATAGTGTCTAGAATCTGTGGCGTTCTGTATACAATGCTGAAACTACATCAGGAAACATGGTATTGCAGATTCCAATGCTCTGGGCCCTCTAGAGTGTCTTTAATCTGTGGTGTTCTGTAGACAGCAGTGTGCTAAGTCAGAAAACAGTGTGTGTATGGCAGATTCCAGCAATCTGGGCCTAAGATAGTGTCTAGAATCTGTGGCGTTCTGTATACAATGCTGAAACTACATCAGGAAACATGGTATTGCAGATTCCAATGCTCTGGGCCCTCTAGAGTGTCTTTAATCTGTGGTGTTCTGTAGACAGCAGTGTGCTAAGTCAGAAAACAGTGTGTGTATGGCAGATTCCAGCAATCTGGGCCTAAGATAGTGTCTAGAATCTGTGGCGTTCTGTATACAATGCTGAAACTACATCAGGAAACATGGTATTGCAGATTCCAATGCTCTGGGCCCTCTAGAGTGTCTTTAATCTGTGGTGTTCTGTAGACAGCAGTGTGCTAAGTCAGAAAACAGTGTGTGTATGGCAGATTCCAGCAATCTGGGCCTAAGATAGTGTCTAGAATCTGTGGCGTTCTGTATACAATGCTGAAACTACATCAGGAAACATGGTATTGCAGATTCCAATGCTCTGGGCCCTCTAGAGTGTCTTTAATCTGTGGTGTTCTGTAGACAGCAGTGTGCTGAGTCAGAAAACAGTGTGTGTATGGCAGATTCCAGCAATCTGGGCCTAAGATAGTGTCTAGAATCTGTGGCGTTCTGTATACAATGCTGAAACTACATCAGGAAACATGGTATTGCAGATTCCAATGCTCTGGGCCCTCTAGAGTGTCTTTAATCTGTGGTGTTCTGTAGACAGCAGTGTGCTAAGTCAGAAAACAGTGTGTGTATGGCAGATTCCAGCAATCTGGGCCTAAGATAGTGTCTAGAATCTGTGGCGTTCTGTATACAATGCTGAAACTACATCAGGAAACATGGTATTGGGGGCGTGGCTTGGCTGCAGACTGAGATGGCCGCGTGAGGAAAGAGCTCCTCTGCACCATTGCTCTAAAAGCAACAAAAAAGCTACTAAAAGTCGAGATGGAGGATTTATTTGAAACCAGAAAGTCAAGACAATCGAAGGCTAAAAGAACCAAAGACTTTGATCGGACAAATCGGAGATTTAGATCACTTTCAACTCCAGGCCGGAAAAATCGAGACGCCGCTGGAGCAGTGTCTGATGATTCACCAAGCTCAAGCTATAGGCCTGACTACAATACAGACGGAGAATCCACCCAGATCACCCCTACTAATGCGGATGAAAAGATGCAACATCTACCTCCCAACACCCCTGTGAAGAAGGGGAAATCAACAACTGCTTTTCAGAAGCAATTAAATCGTGATTTCGAGCAAAAAAGAGACTTGCCAGGAAAATATACCATGAGGCCGGAAATAGGCCGCGATACGCTGGATGACAAAGAACAGCCCCGAAAATCGACTACACTCGAAAATAAAGAGGTAGCACAACAAGGGGACATCCACAATTCTGATGACCAGGAGGATGACACGCCAACCGCGAGTCCCCTGAAACACAAAAGCAAGCAAGCAAAAGAAACTGTGAGTACGGAACATCCGATCATAAATGTATCAGATCAATTTGCCGAATTTCAGGCAAAAGACAAAGAACTGTCAGCTGACTTGTTGAAAGATATGCTCCTAGCATTGAGGAGCTCGATAAATAATGACTTTAAGCAAGCTATAGTGCCTTTTCAGAAAGCCGTTGAGGAACTGGGAGACAGGGTGTCACATGTTGAAAATAAAATGGGTGACTTTGCAGAGTCACAAAATGAAATAATTGATCGAAGCAATGAGATGGAGGACCAGATTGAAAGTTTACAGGCAAAAGTCATAGATCTTGAAGATAGGAGCAGGAGGAACAATATTAAATTCAGGGGCATACCTGAATCTATTTCCAACAATGCCTTAATGCCATACATTACAGACTTGATAAAATTTCTGGTTCCTCATGCCAAAGACTTTGAGCTGAGTATTGACAGAGCTCACAGAATAGCAAAACCTGCATATCTTCCAAAGGATATCCCGAGAGACGTGCTGGCAAGATTTACATTTTTCCATATAAAAGAGCAAATGCTTAGGGAAATGAGGAAGGATCCAGATTTACCGGATCAGTTCTCAGGACTCAAATTATTCACTGACTTGTCAGCGGCTACTATCAAAGCCAGAAAGGATTTTTCAATTGTCACAAGAACTTTGAATGCCAACGGTATAAGCTATAGATGGGGATTCCCTGTAAAAGTTCTTGTGATTAAAGATGGGACTTTACATGCTTTAAAGACACCAGAAGCTGCATTAGAAACCCTGAAGGAATGGAATTTACAGATAGAAAGACCTCAATCCTATCAAAATAGGACCCCTAGAAGCCTGCAAGAAAGACGCTACTCAGAGAGGCCTTATCAACAGCACGATCAGACAAAGAAAACTACACCCAGAAGCAAAACCTGACTCATCCACAAAGAGCTCTGATATGTGTGGGGGAGACAGACCTCACGTTTGCCGGACTTAACCACCCCATTTTTCAACTTGGATGACACGAGTTCATCAAATTATTCTTCTGCCTGGTTTAACACTAGGCTTGTTATTATGTTATTCATGTTCAATGTAATGGATTACCAATCATTTGTTTATTAACTTTATTTTTTTTGCAGGAATCTTCACAAATGTGTTACATAGCAATTGTATATTCTCTCATGAGGACCATCCATACTGATGACAAAACTGGTGTACTTAATACTGTTTATGATTAAGTGGCGATCTGAAGGTTAAAGGTAAAAAGCTATTTGATTATGTATCAAAATGACTATAAAAATCACATCAATCAATGTCAAGGGACTAAACTCCCCTTTAAGAGAAATCAGCTGTGGAAAGAGGCATTAAAATCAATAATGTGACATCTTGTTTGCACAAGAAACCCATATTTCAAAGGCAATACCCACACAATTCAAAATAAGAGATTCCCCAAAATTATATACTCTGCCTATATAAAAAGAAAAGAGGAGTACTAATTGCTTTCAAAGACTCAATTTCTATAGAAATCCAAGACCAATATATAGACCCGGGAGGGAGATTTATTATAATTGTGGCCCTTATAGAAAATAACTTTTTACCCTAGTGAATGTATATGCCCCCAATATTGGCCAGACTAAATCATGAGGAAATTAATTAAGAAAATAAATTCAATTAAAAAAGGCCATCTGATAATAGGTGGTGATTTTAATGCGGTCCTCAATTCTACCCTAGACACTACACATGGAGCTAGATACAGAGACTCCTACTTCA
Organism: Bufo bufo; assembly: GCF_905171765.1. Taxonomy (NCBI): domain Eukaryota; kingdom Metazoa; phylum Chordata; class Amphibia; order Anura; family Bufonidae; genus Bufo; species Bufo bufo. The sequence continues at coordinate 13,804 of NW_024400176.1, forward strand.
AAAATTAGTAGAGAAAAATAATTTATTTGATATTTGGAGATTGCAACATGTTAGTGAAAGGGATTATACTTATTTTTCAAGCAAATGGAATTCCTATTCAAGGATAGATTTCTTTCTGATAGAAAGACCATTAATAGATACCATACATACAACAGAAATAGGATACATTACCTGGACAGACCATGCTCCAATACATCTGAACATATCGACATCACACTCTCAATTAGTGACTACATGTGGAGAGTCAACCCACATATTCTATCAAACAACAAATATGCAAATTCAATAGAGAGAGATCTCAAGGAATATTTCAACATAAATGACACCCCAAACATGGACCCCTTTACTATATGGAATGCACATAAGGCTAAAATAAGAGGCTCTTTTATGTCCTTAGGCTCACATATCAAAAAACAGAGAGAGAAAGATATGAACGAAACGCTGAATAAAATCAAACAACTAGAGTCCCACAACAAAACCAATCCATCATATCACATCACTACTGAACTACAAAAATTAAGATTTAAACTATATAACCTTTACATAAATATGAAAAATCATTAAGACAGTCCAAGATAAATTATTATTCACATGACAACAAATCAGGCGCATTATTGGCTAGAAGATTAAAAGCAAAAGCCCAAAAATCAAAAATCAACAAAATTGTACACCCTATAACAAATCAGACTAAACTTGCCCCAAGGGAGATAGCCAACGCTTTTAAAGACTACTATCAGAGGCTTTATAATTTAGCTTCTGATATAGACACACATCCAACTGAAACAGAAATTTCAAAATTTTTAGAAAAACTAAACCTTCCAAAACTCAATTCAGAACAACTCAGAACTTTAAACCTACCTATCTCACAGTTGGAAATATCCAAAGCCATATCAACCTCCCCCAACCAGAAGTCCCCTGGACCTGATGGATTTACTACAGAATATTATAAAAAATTTACAACAATCCTTCTCCCATATCTCCAAAAATTTATAACTTGGCATTTACCACAGGAAACTACCCAAAGAAATGTTGAGAGCAACTATAGTTACTATTCCCAAGCCGGGTAAAGACAACTCTGAAGTGAAAAACTATAGGCCTATATCTCTACTAATGTAGATGTGAAGATCTATGCTAAAATAGTAGCCAACAGATTCCAAAACATATTACCTAACTTGATTCATAAAGACCAAGTAGGCTTTCTGAAAGGTAGACAGGGACCAGACAACACAAGAAGGATAATATCATTACTCCAAAATTGTGAAAAAAAACAAAATTCCGTCCATATTTCTTACCATAGACGCAGAAAGGCGTACTTGACCGTATTAAACTGGTCATATGCTTTTAAAGTATTGGAAACATTTGGAATAACAGGCCATATTATATACAGGAATTACAGCACGTATAGCAGTCCTTCTGCCAATGTTTATGTCAACAGCTCCATATCAGAAAGCTTTGATATTACAATGGCACCCCGTCAAGGATGCCCTTTCTCTCCCCCTGCTCTTCATATTATCAATGGAACCCTTGGCAACAATTATTCGGCAAATTCAGACATTAAGGAATTACAATTGGCCAACAAGAATATAAGTTAGCTCTATTGCAGATGACATAATTCTAACCCCTGACGAAACCCACAATCCTCACTAAAAGCATTTCTTTGATACATCCCTAGATTTAGTAAAATTTCATTTTATAAAATTAATCAAGACAAATCCCAAGCCCTACCATTAAATATAGATTTAAATCTTCTAAAATATCTCCAATCCTCTTACAAACTAGATTGGCAAAAATCTGAAATCTCATACCTGGGTATTCAAGTGTCACATCCTTCTTCCACACTCTTTGAAACAAACTTTCCTAAAATAGTCAAGGAAATTGACAAAGACATAGCTGATTTCTCTAAAAATGATTTCTTGGCTTGGCAGGATAGCGGCCTATAAAATGCTGCTTCTGCCAAAACTCTTGTACCTCTTCAGATCGCTACCAATCGACATCCCAAAAGTATTTTTTGCATCAGTAAACACCAAACTTAAGTCATTTATCTGGGGGATAAAAAACCTAGAGTTGCATTTAATGTCATCACAAGACACCACAAGAAAGGTGGCTTGGGAGTCCCTCATATCCAGAACTATTATTATGCAGCATTGTTAGACAGCTCTCACACTGGTGGTCTGACAACCCTAATAAATTATGGGTGCAGATCGAAAGGGACATTTGCAAACTCAACACAATGAGTACCAGACTCTTAGCAATATAGTTGGGGATTTCCATCCTCCCTCTCCCCCAATTAATACTGTAAAATTTCTGATGAGACGTGGAAATGGTTTCCTCAAACAACAGAAAGGAAACATTTATTTCCCTATGAATGATTCCACACTAGAGTTTATTCAAGACCAGGCGCCCACTATCCCTTTACTACATTGGAGGACATTAGGTATCAGCTCCCTACAAGATTTTTTTCAAAGATAGTATAGTCACATCTTTTTCAGGCCTGAAAAATAAATTCGGGCTTGGGAGTGATGACTTTTACATATATCTAAATATAAGAGACTTTATCAATAAATATAAAATATTAGAAAAGGAAAAACTACCTAATATGTCTCTAATCTCTAAACTGTTTAGCAAACCCAAAGGTATAACAACATTTTACAACCTCCTAGCAGAACCCCATAATCTCTCCACTAACAACTATATACAAAAATGGGAAAAGGAACTACAATTGAAATTAACCTTACAAGACTGGTATATCACTTTTTCCAATACCCATAAGTACTTCCACAGCACCAACCATAGAGAAGCCCTGATTAAAACATACCTTAGATGGTACTACACACCAAGCAGAATACATCTTATATTCCCAGATACTCCTGATACCTGTTGGAGACAATGTGGAGAAAAAGGAACTCTAATCCCACACCCTTTGGGAATGCAAGGCGATTAAACCTCTATGGGAAGCTGCAAATAAACTGCTTAGAACAATCCTAGGACACTATATTATTCTTTCACCACAACTTGCCTTATTGCTAATAGGACTAAATGATTTCCCTGAAGACTCTAAATCAATAATAGCACACATATCAATGGCTACTAAACTAGTCATCACTAGACACTGGAAGTCTAAAGATACACCACATATCAAAGAAGTTTGGCAGACAGTAAACAACACCTGTTCATTCGAAAAAGTCATCGCCTACATACAGAATAGAATCCCTACTTTCCACCTCAGATGGGACAAATGGATGGAAAGCTCATTCTATAAATCTCAAATATGTTAAATTGGAAAAAGATCCTGCACTGTTAAAATTAATTTTTTGTTCTTTCTTTTCTTTTGTTTTACTGTTTATGTTTATGTTAATGTGTGTTGGTTCAAACAGTTGTAATATCACCAAATGTTGTAACTGTGCTTATTTTAAAATTTAAAAAACCCAATAAAAACAATTTTGCAAAGGAAACATGGTATTGCAGATTCCACTGCTCTGGGCCCTCTAGAGTGTCTTTAATCTGTGGTGTTCTGTAGACAGCAGTGTGCTAAGTCAGAAAACAGTGTGTGTATGGCAGATTCCAGCAATCTGGGCCTAAGATAGTGTCTAGAATCTGTGGCGTTCTGTATACAATGCTGAAACTACATCAGGAAACATGGTATTGCAGATTCCAATGCTCTGGGCCCTCTAGAGTGTCTTTAATCTGTGGTGTTCTGTAGACAGCAGTGTGCTAAGTCAGAAAACAGTGTGTGTATGGCAGATTCCAGCAATCTGGGCCTAAGATAGTGTCTAGAATCTGTGGCGTTCTGTATACAATGCTGAAACTACATCAGGAAACATGGTATTGCAGATTCCAATGCTCTGGGCCCTCTAGAGTGTCTTTAATCTGTGGTGTTCTGTAGACAGCAGTGTGCTAAGTCAGAAAACAGTGTGTGTATGGCAGATTCCAGCAATCTGGGCCTAAGATAGTGTCTAGAATCTGTGGCGTTCTGTATACAATGCTGAAACTACATCAGGAAACATGGTATTGCAGATTCCAATGCTCTGGGCCCTCTAGAGTGTCTTTAATCTGTGGTGTTCTGTAGACAGCAGTGTGCTGAGTCAGAAAACAGTGTGTGTATGGCAGATTCCAGCAATCTGGGCCTAAGATAGTGTCTAGAATCTGTGGCGTTCTGTATACAATGCTGAAACTACATCAGGAAACATGGTATTGCAGATTCCAATGCTCTGGGCCCTCTAGAGTGTCTTTAATCTGTGGTGTTCTGTAGACAGCAGTGTGCTAAGTCAGAAAACAGTGTGTGTATGGCAGATTCCAGCAATCTGGGCCTAAGATAGTGTCTAGAATCTGTGGCGTTCTGTATACAATGCTGAAACTACATCAGGAAAACATGGTATTGCAGATTCCAATGCTCTGGGCCCTCTAGAGTGTCTTTAATCTGTGGTGTTCTGTAAGACAGCAGTGTGCTAAGTCAGAAAACAGTGTGTGTATGGCAGATTCCAGCAATCTGGGCCTAAGATAGTGTCTAGAATCTGTGGCGTTCTGTATACAATGCTGAAACTACATCAGGAAACATGGTATTGCAGATTTTTAATGCTCTGGGCCCTCTAGAGTGTCTTTAATCTGTGGTGTTCTGTAGACAGCAGTGTGCTGAGTCAGAAAACAGTGTGTGTATGGCAGATTCCAGCAATCTGGGCCCTAAGATAGTGTCTAGAATCTGTGGCGTTCTGTATACAATGCTGAAACTACATCAGGAAACATGGTATTGCAGATTCCAATGCTCTGGGCCCTCTAGAGTGTCTTTAATCTGTGGTGTTCTGTAGACAGCAGTGTGCTAAGTCAGATAAACAGTGTGTGTATGGCAGATTCCAGCAATCTGGGCCTAAGATAGTGTCTAGAATCTGTGGCGTTCTGTATACAATGCTGAAACTACATCAGGAAACATGGTATTGCAGATTCCAATGCTCTGGGCCCTCTAGAGTGTCTTTAATCTGTGGTGTTCTGTAGGGCAGCAGTGTGCTGAAGTCAGAAAACATTGTGTGTATGGCAGATTCAGCAATCTGGGCCTAAGATAGTGTCTAGAATCTGTGGCGTTCTGTATACAATGCTGAAAATACATCAGGAAACATGGTATTGGCAGATTCCAATGCTCTGGGCCCTCTAGAGTGTCTTTAATCTGTGGTGTTCTGTAGACAGCAGTGTGCTAAGTCAGAAAACAGTGTGTGTATGGCAGATGCCAGCAATCTGGGCCTAAGATAGTGTCTAGAATCTGTGGCGTTCTGTATACAATGCTGAAACTACATCAGGAAACATGGTATTGCAGATTCCATTGCTCTGGGCCCTCTAGAGTGTCTTTAATCTGTGGTGTTCTGTAGACAGCAGTGTGCTAAGTCAGAAAACAGTGGTGTGTAATGGCAGATTCCAGCTATCTGGGCCTAAGATAGTGTCTAGAATCTGTGGCGTTCTGTATACTTTGCTGAATCTACATCAGGAACATGGTATTGCAGATTCCAATGCTCTGGGCCCTCTAGAGTGTCTTTAATCTGTGGTGTTCTGTAGACAGCAGTGTGCTGATGTCAGAAAACAGTGTGTGTATGGCAGATTCCAGCAATCTGGGCCTAAGATAGTGTCTAGAATCTGTGGCGTTCTGTATACAATGCTGAAAACTACATCAGGAAACATGGTATTGCAGATTCCAATGCTCTGGGCCCTCTAGAGTGTCTTTAATCTGTGGTGTTCTGTAGACAGCAGTGTGCTGAGTCAGAAAACAGTGTGGTGTATGGGCAGATTCCAGCAATCTGGGCCTAAGATAGTGTCTAGAATCTGTGGCGTTCTGTATACAATGCTGAAACTACATCAGGAAACATGGTATTGCAGATTCCAATGCTCTGGGCCCTCTAGAGTGTCTTTAATCTGTGGTGTTCTGTAGACAGCAGTGTGCTAAGTCAGAAAACAGTGTGTGTATGGCAGATTCCAGCAATCTGGGCCTAAGATAGTGTCTAGAATCTGTGGCGTTCTGTATACAATGCTGAAACTACATCAGGAAACATGGTATTGCAGATTCCAATGCTCTGGGCCCTCTAGAGTGTCTTTAATCTGTGGTGTTCTGTAGACAGCAGTGTGCTAAGTCAGAAAACAGTGTGTGTATGGCAGATTCCAGCAATCTGGGCCTAAGATAGTGTCTAGAATCTGTGGCGTTCTGTATACAATGCTGAAACTACATCAGGAAACATGTATTGCAGATTCCAATGCTCTGGGCCCTCTAGAGTGTCTTTAATCTGTGGTGTTCTTCTAGACAGCAGTGTGCTAGTCAGAAAACTGTGTGTATGGCAGATTTCCAGCAATCTGGGCCCTAAGATAGTGTCTAGAATCTGTGGCGTTCTGTATACAATGCTGAAACTACATCAGGAAAAATGGTATTGCAGATTCCAATGCTCTGGGCCCTCTAGAGTGTCTTTAATCTGTGGTGTTCTGTAGACAGCAGTGTGCTGAGTCAGAAAACAGTGTGTGTATGGCAGATTCCAGCAATCTGGGCCTAAGATATTGTCTAGAATCTGGGGCGTTCTGTATACAATGCTGAAACTACATCAGGAAAACAGTGTGTGTATTGCAGATTCCAATGCTCTGGCCCCTCTAGAGTGTCTTTAATCTGTGGTGTTCTGTAGACAGCAGTGTGCTGAGTCAGAAAACAGATGTGTGTATGGCAGATTCCAGCAATCTGGGCCTAAGATAGTGTCTAGAATCTGTGGCGTCTGTATACAATGCTGAAACTACATCAGGAAACATGGTATTGCAGATTCCAATGCTCTGGGCCCTCTAGAGTGTCTTTAAGCTGTGGTGTTCTGTAGACAGCAGTGTGCTAAGTCAGAAAACAGTGTGTGTATGGCAGATTCCAGCAATCTGGGCCTAAGATAGTGTCTAGAATCTGTGGCGTTCTGTATACAATGCTGAAACTACATCAGGAAACATGGTATTGCAGATCCAATGCTCTGGGCCCTCTAGAGTGTCTTTAATCTGTGGTGTTCTGTAGACAGCAGTGTGCTGAGTCAAAAAAACAGTGTGTGTATGGCAGATTCCAGCAATCTGGGCCTAAGATTGTGTCTTGAATCTGTGGGCGTTCTGTATACAAATGCTGAAACTACATCAGGAAACTATGGTATTGCAGTTTCCAATGCTCTGGGCCCTCTAGAGTGTCTTTAATCTGTGGTGTTTCTGTAGACAGCAGTGTGCAGATGTCAGAAAACAGTGTGTGTATGGCAGATTCCAGCAATCTGGGCCCTAAGATAGTGTCTAGAATCTGTGGCGTTCTGTATACAATGCTGAAACTACATCAGGAAACATGGTATTGCAGATTCCAATGCTCTGGGCCCTCTAGAGTGTCTTTAATCTGTGGTGTTCTGTAGACAGCAGTGTGCTAAGTCAGAAAACAGTGTGTGTATGGCAGATTCCAGCAATCTGGGCCTAAGATAGTGTCTAGAATCTGTGGCGTTCTGTATACAATGCTGAAACTACATCAGGAAACATGGTATTGCAGATTCCAATGCTCTGGGCCCTCTAGAGTGTCTTTAATCTGTGGTGTTCTGTAGACAGCAGTGTGCTAAGTCAGAAAACAGTGTGTGTATGGCAGATTCCAGCAATCTGGGCCTAAGATAGTGTCTAGAATCTGTGGCGTTCTGTATACAATGCTGAAACTACATCAGGAAACATGGTATTGCAGATTCCAATGCTCTGGGCCCTCTAGAGTGTCTTTAATCTGTGGTGTTCTGTAGACAGTGTGCTAAGTCAGAAAACAGTGTGTGTATGGCAGTTGCCCAGCTATCTGGGCCTAAGATAGTGTCTAGAATCTGTGGCGTTCTGTATACATGCTGAAACTACATCAGGAAACATGGTATTGCAGATTCCAATGCTCTGGGCCCTCTAGAGTGTCTTTAATCTGTGGTGTTCTGTAGACAGCAGTGTGCTCTAGTCAGAAAACAGTGTGTGTTTGGCAGATTCCAGCAATCTGGGCCTAGATTGTGTCTAGAATCTGTGGCGTTCTGTATACAATGCTGAAACTACATCAGGAAACATGGTATTGCAGATTCCAATGCTCTGGGCCCTCTAGAGTGTCTTTAATCTGTGTGTTCTGTAGACAGCAGTGTGCTGAGTCAGAAAACAGTGTGGATTATGGCAGATTCCAGCAATCTGGCCTAAGATAGTGTCTAGAATCTGTGGCGTTCTGTATACAATGCTGAAAACTACATCAGGAAACATGTATTGCAGATTCAATGCTCTGGGCCCTCTAGAGTGTCTTTAATCTGTGGTGTTCTGTAGACAGCAGTGTGCTGAGTCAGAAAACAGTGTGTGTATGGCAGATTCCAGCAATCTGGGCCTAAGATAGTGTCTAGATATCTGTGGCGTTCTGTATACAATGCTGAAACTACATCAGGAAACATGGTATTGCAGATTCCAATGCTCTGGGCCCTCTAGAGTGTCTTTAATCTGTGGTGTTCTGTAGACAGCAGTGTGCTAAGTCAGAAAACAGTGTGTGTATGGCAGATTCCAGCAATCTGGGCCTAAGATAGTGTCTAGAATCTGTGGCGTTCTGTATACAATGCTGAAACTACATCAGGAAACATGGTATTGCAGATTCCAATGCTCTGGGCCCTCTAGAGTGTCTTTAATCTGTGGTGTTCTGTAGACAGCAGTGTGCTAAGTCAGAAAACAGTGTGTGTATGGCAGATTCCAGCAATCTGGGCCTAAGATAGTGTCTAGAATCTGTGGCGTTCTGTATACAATGCTGAAACTACATCAGGAAACATGGTATTGCAGATTCCAATGCTCTGGGCCCTCTAGAGTGTCTTTAATCTGTGGTGTTCTGTAGACAGCAGTGTGCTAAGTCAGAAAACAGTGTGTGTATGGCAGATTCCAGCAATCTGGGCCTAAGATAGTGTCTAGAATCTGTGGCGTTCTGTATACAATGCTGAAACTACATCAGGAAACATGGTATTGCAGATTCCAATGCTCTGGGCCCTCTAGAGTGTCTTTAATCTGTGGTGTTCTGTAGACAGCAGTGTGCTAAGTCAGAAAACAGTGTGTGTATGGCAGATTCCAGCAATCTGGGCCTAAGATAGTGTCTAGAATCTGTGGCGTTCTGTATACAATGCTGAAACTACATCAGGAAACATGGTATTGCAGATTCCAATGCTCTGGGCCCTCTAGAGTGTCTTTAATCTGTGGTGTTCTGTAGACAGCAGTGTGCTGAGTCAGAAAACAGTGTGTGTATGGCAGATTCCAGCAATCTGGGCCTAAGATAGTGTCTAGAATCTGTGGCGTTCTGTATACAATGCTGAAACTACATCAGGAAACATGGTATTGCAGATTCCAATGCTCTGGGCCCTCTAGAGTGTCTTTAATCTGTGGTGTTCTGTAGACAGCAGTGTGCTGAGTCAGAAAACAGTGTGTGTATGGCAGATTCCAGCAATCTGGGCCTAAGATAGTGTCTAGAATCTGTGGCGTTCTGTATACAATGCTGAAACTACATCAGGAAACATGGTATTGCAGATTCCAATGCTCTGGGCCCTCTAGAGTGTCTTTAATCTGTGGTGTTCTGTAGACAGCAGTGTGCTAAGTCAGAAAACAGTGTGTGTATGGCAGATTCCAGCAATCTGGGCCTAAGATAGTGTCTAGAATCTGTGGCGTTCTGTATACAATGCTGAAACTACATCAGGAAACATGGTATTGCAGATTCCAATGCTCTGGGCCCTCTAGAGTGTCTTTAATCTGTGGTGTTCTGTAGACAGCAGTGTGCTAAGTCAGAAAACAGTGTGTGTATGGCAGATTCCAGCAATCTGGGCCTAAGATAGTGTCTAGAATCTGTGGCGTTCTGTATACAATGCTGAAACTACATCAGGAAACATGGTATTGCAGATTCCAATGCTCTGGGCCCTCTAGAGTGTCTTTAATCTGTGGTGTTCTGTAGACAGCAGTGTGCTAAGTCAGAAAACAGTGTGTGTATGGCAGATTCCAGCAATCTGGGCCTAAGATAGTGTCTAGAATCTGTGGCGTTCTGTATACAATGCTGAAACTACATCAGGAAACATGGTATTGCAGATTCCAATGCTCTGGGCCCTCTAGAGTGTCTTTAATCTGTGGTGTTCTGTAGACAGCAGTGTGCTAAGTCAGAAAACAGTGTGTGTATGGCAGATTCCAGCAATCTGGGCCTAAGATAGTGTCTAGAATCTGTGGCGTTCTGTATACAATGCTGAAACTACATCAGGAAACATGGTATTGCAGATTCCAATGCTCTGGGCCCTCTAGAGTGTCTTTAATCTGTGGTGTTCTGTAGACAGCAGTGTGCTAAGTCAGAAAACAGTGTGTGTATGGCAGATTCCAGCAATCTGGGCCTAAGATAGTGTCTAGAATCTGTGGCGTTCTGTATACAATGCTGAAACTACATCAGGAAACATGGTATTGCAGATTCCAATGCTCTGGGCCCTCTAGAGTGTCTTTAATCTGTGGTGTTCTGTAGACAGCAGTGTGCTAAGTCAGAAAACAGTGTGTGTATGGCAGATTCCAGCAATCTGGGCCTAAGATAGTGTCTAGAATCTGTGGCGTTCTGTATACAATGCTGAAACTACATCAGGAAACATGGTATTGCAGATTCCAATGCTCTGGGCCCTCTAGAGTGTCTTTAATCTGTGGTGTTCTGTAGACAGCAGTGTGCTAAGTCAGAAAACAGTGTGTGTATGGCAGATTCCAGCAATCTGGGCCTAAGATAGTGTCTAGAATCTGTGGCGTTCTGTATACAATGCTGAAACTACATCAGGAAACATGGTATTGCAGATTCCAATGCTCTGGGCCCTCTAGAGTGTCTTTAATCTGTGGTGTTCTGTAGACAGCAGTGTGCTAAGTCAGAAAACAGTGTGTGTATGGCAGATTCCAGCAATCTGGGCCTAAGATAGTGTCTAGAATCTGTGGCGTTCTGTATACAATGCTGAAACTACATCAGGAAACATGGTATTGCAGATTCCAATGCTCTGGGCCCTCTAGAGTGTCTTTAATCTGTGGTGTTCTGTAGACAGCAGTGTGCTAAGTCAGAAAACAGTGTGTGTATGGCAGATTCCAGCAATCTGGGCCTAAGATAGTGTCTAGAATCTGTGGCGTTCTGTATACAATGCTGAAACTACATCAGGAAACATGGTATTGCAGATTCCAATGCTCTGGGCCCTCTAGAGTGTCTTTAATCTGTGGTGTTCTGTAGACAGCAGTGTGCTAAGTCAGAAAACAGTGTGTGTATGGCAGATTCCAGCAATCTGGGCCTAAGATAGTGTCTAGAATCTGTGGCGTTCTGTATACAATGCTGAAACTACATCAGGAAACATGGTATTGCAGATTCCAATGCTCTGGGCCCTCTAGAGTGTCTTTAATCTGTGGTGTTCTGTAGACAGCAGTGTGCTAAGTCAGAAAACAGTGTGTGTATGGCAGATTCCAGCAATCTGGGCCTAAGATAGTGTCTAGAATCTGTGGCGTTCTGTATACAATGCTGAAACTACATCAGGAAACATGGTATTGCAGATTCCAATGCTCTGGGCCCTCTAGAGTGTCTTTAATCTGTGGTGTTCTGTAGACAGCAGTGTGCTAAGTCAGAAAACAGTGTGTGTATGGCAGATTCCAGCAATCTGGGCCTAAGATAGTGTCTAGAATCTGTGGCGTTCTGTATACAATGCTGAAACTACATCAGGAAACATGGTATTGCAGATTCCAATGCTCTGGGCCCTCTAGAGTGTCTTTAATCTGTGGTGTTCTGTAGACAGCAGTGTGCTAAGTCAGAAAACAGTGTGTGTATGGCAGATTCCAGCAATCTGGGCCTAAGATAGTGTCTAGAATCTGTGGCGTTCTGTATACAATGCTGAAACTACATCAGGAAACATGGTATTGCAGATTCCAATGCTCTGGGCCCTCTAGAGTGTCTTTAATCTGTGGTGTTCTGTAGACAGCAGTGTGCTAAGTCAGAAAACAGTGTGTGTATGGCAGATTCCAGCAATCTGGGCCTAAGATAGTGTCTAGAATCTGTGGCGTTCTGTATACAATGCTGAAACTACATCAGGAAACATGGTATTGCAGATTCCAATGCTCTGGGCCCTCTAGAGTGTCTTTAATCTGTGGTGTTCTGTAGACAGCAGTGTGCTAAGTCAGAAAACAGTGTGTGTATGGCAGATTCCAGCAATCTGGGCCTAAGATAGTGTCTAGAATCTGTGGCGTTCTGTATACAATGCTGAAACTACATCAGGAAACATGGTATTGCAGATTCCAATGCTCTGGGCCCTCTAGAGTGTCTTTAATCTGTGGTGTTCTGTAGACAACAGTGTGCTAAGTCAGAAAACAGTGTGTGTATGGCAGATTCCAGCAATCTGGGCCTAAGATAGTGTCTAGAATCTGTGGCGTTCTGTATACAATGCTGAAACTACATCAGGAAACATGGTATTGCAGATTCCAATGCTCTGGGCCCTCTAGAGTGTCTTTAATCTGTGGTGTTCTGTAGACAGCAGTGTGCTAAGTCAGAAAACAGTGTGTGTATGGCAGATTCCAGCAATCTGGGCCTAAGATAGTGTCTAGAATCTGTGGCGTTCTGTATACAATGCTGAAACTACATCAGGAAACATGGTATTGCAGATTCCAATGCTCTGGGCCCTCTAGAGTGTCTTTAATCTGTGGTGTTCTGTAGACAGCAGTGTGCTGAGTCAGAAAACAGTGTGTGTATGGCAGATTCCAGCAATCTGGGCCTAAGATAGTGTCTAGAATCTGTGGCGTTCTGTATACAATGCTGAAACTACATCAGGAAACATGGTATTGCAGATTCCAATGCTCTGGGCCCTCTAGAGTGTCTTTAATCTGTGGTGTTCTGTAGACAGCAGTGTGCTAAGTCAGAAAACAGTGTGTGTATGGCAGATTCCAGCAATCTGGGCCTAAGATAGTGTCTAGAATCTGTGGCGTTCTGTATACAATGCTGAAACTACATCAGGAAACATGGTATTGCAGATTCCAATGCTCTGGGCCCTCTAGAGTGTCTTTAATCTGTGGTGTTCTGTAGACAGCAGTGTGCTAAGTCAGAAAACAGTGTGTGTATGGCAGATTCCAGCAATCTGGGCCTAAGATAGTGTCTAGAATCTGTGGCGTTCTGTATACAATGCTGAAACTACATCAGGAAACATGGTATTGCAGATTCCAATGCTCTGGGCCCTCTAGAGTGTCTTTAATCTGTGGTGTTCTGTAGACAGCAGTGTGCTAAGTCAGAAAACAGTGTGTGTATGGCAGATTCCAGCAATCTGGGCCTAAGATAGTGTCTAGAATCTGTGGCGTTCTGTATACAATGCTGAAACTACATCAGGAAACATGGTATTGCAGATTCCAATGCTCTGGGCCCTCTAGAGTGTCTTTAATCTGTGGTGTTCTGTAGACAGCAGTGTGCTAAGTCAGAAAACAGTGTGTGTATGGCAGATTCCAGCAATCTGGGCCTAAGATAGTGTCTAGAATCTGTGGCGTTCTGTATACAATGCTGAAACTACATCAGGAAACATGGTATTGCAGATTCCAATGCTCTGGGCCCTCTAGAGTGTCTTTAATCTGTGGTGTTCTGTAGACAGCAGTGTGCTAAGTCAGAAAACAGTGTGTGTATGGCAGATTCCAGCAATCTGGGCCTAAGATAGTGTCTAGAATCTGTGGCGTTCTGTATACAATGCTGAAACTACATCAGGAAACATGGTATTGCAGATTCCAATGCTCTGGGCCCTCTAGAGTGTCTTTAATCTGTGGTGTTCTGTAGACAGCAGTGTGCTAAGTCAGAAAACAGTGTGTGTATGGCAGATTCCAGCAATCTGGGCCTAAGATAGTGTCTAGAATCTGTGGCGTTCTGTATACAATGCTGAAACTACATCAGGAAACATGGTATTGCAGATTCCAATGCTCTGGGCCCTCTAGAGTGTCTTTAATCTGTGGTGTTCTGTAGACAGCAGTGTGCTAAGTCAGAAAACAGTGTGTGTATGGCAGATTCCAGCAATCTGGGCCTAAGATAGTGTCTAGAATCTGTGGCGTTCTGTATACAATGCTGAAACTACATCAGGAAACATGGTATTGCAGATTCCAATGCTCTGGGCCCTCTAGAGTGTCTTTAATCTGTGGTGTTCTGTAGACAGCAGTGTGCTAAGTCAGAAAACAGTGTGTGTATGGCAGATTCCAGCAATCTGGGCCTAAGATAGTGTCTAGAATCTGTGGCGTTCTGTATACAATGCTGAAACTACATCAGGAAACATGGTATTGCAGATTCCAATGCTCTGGGCCCTCTAGAGTGTCTTTAATCTGTGGTGTTCTGTAGACAGCAGTGTGCTAAGTCAGAAAACAGTGTGTGTATGGCAGATTCCAGCAATCTGGGCCTAAGATAGTGTCTAGAATCTGTGGCGTTCTGTATACAATGCTGAAACTACATCAGGAAACATGGTATTGCAGATTCCAATGCTCTGGGCCCTCTAGAGTGTCTTTAATCTGTGGTGTTCTGTAGACAGCAGTGTGCTAAGTCAGAAAACAGTGTGTGTATGGCAGATTCCAGCAATCTGGGCCTAAGATAGTGTCTAGAATCTGTGGCGTTCTGTATACAATGCTGAAACTACATCAGGAAACATGGTATTGCAGATTCCAATGCTCTGGGCCCTCTAGAGTGTCTTTAATCTGTGGTGTTCTGTAGACAGCAGTGTGCTAAGTCAGAAAACAGTGTGTGTATGGCAGATTCCAGCAATCTGGGCCTAAGATAGTGTCTAGAATCTGTGGCGTTCTGTATACAATGCTGAAACTACATCAGGAAACATGGTATTGCAGATTCCAATGCTCTGGGCCCTCTAGAGTGTCTTTAATCTGTGGTGTTCTGTAGACAGCAGTGTGCTAAGTCAGAAAACAGTGTGTGTATGGCAGATTCCAGCAATCTGGGCCTAAGATAGTGTCTAGAATCTGTGGCGTTCTGTATACAATGCTGAAACTACATCAGGAAACATGGTATTGCAGATTCCAATGCTCTGGGCCCTCTAGAGTGTCTTTAATCTGTGGTGTTCTGTAGACAGCAGTGTGCTAAGTCAGAAAACAGTGTGTGTATGGCAGATTCCAGCAATCTGGGCCTAAGATAGTGTCTAGAATCTGTGGCGTTCTGTATACAATGCTGAAACTACATCAGGAAACATGGTATTGCAGATTCCAATGCTCTGGGCCCTCTAGAGTGTCTTTCATCTGTGGTGTTCTGTAGACAGCAGTGTGCTAAGTCAGAAAACAGTGTGTGTATGGCAGATTCCAGCAATCTGGGCCTAAGATAGTGTCTAGAATCTGTGGCGTTCTGTATACAATGCTGAAACTACATCAGGAAACATGGTATTGCAGATTCCAATGCTCTGGGCCCTCTAGAGTGTCTTTAATCTGTGGTGTTCTGTAGACAGCAGTGTGCTAAGTCAGAAAACAGTGTGTGTATGGCAGATTCCAGCAATCTGGGCCTAAGATAGTGTCTAGAATCTGTGGCGTTCTGTATACAATGCTGAAACTACATCAGGAAACATGGTATTGCAGATTCCAATGCTCTGGGCCCTCTAGAGTGTCTTTAATCTGTGGTGTTCTGTAGACAGCAGTGTGCTAAGTCAGAAAACAGTGTGTGTATGGCAGATTCCAGCAATCTGGGCCTAAGATAGTGTCTAGAATCTGTGGCGTTCTGTATACAATGCTGAAACTACATCAGGAAACATGGTATTGCAGATTCCAATGCTCTGGGCCCTCTAGAGTGTCTTTAATCTGTGGTGTTCTGTAGACAGCAGTGTGCTAAGTCAGAAAACAGTGTGTGTATGGCAGATTCCAGCAATCTGGGCCTAAGATAGTGTCTAGAATCTGTGGCGTTCTGTATACAATGCTGAAACTACATCAGGAAACATGGTATTGCAGATTCCAATGCTCTGGGCCCTCTAGAGTGTCTTTAATCTGTGGTGTTCTGTAGACAGCAGTGTGCTAAGTCAGAAAACAGTGTGTGTATGGCAGATTCCAGCAATCTGGGCCTAAGATAGTGTCTAGAATCTGTGGCGTTCTGTATTCAATGCTGAAACTACATCAGGAAACATGGTATTGCAGATTCCAATGCTCTGGGCCCTCTAGAGTGTCTTTCATCTGTGGTGTTCTGTAGACAGCAGTGTGCTAAGTCAGAAAACAGTGTGTGTATGGCAGATTCCAGCAATCTGGGCCTAAGATAGTGTCTAGAATCTGTGGCGTTCTGTATACAATGCTGAAACTACATCAGGAAACATGGTATTGCAGATTCCTATGCTCTGGGCCCTCTAGAGTGTCTTTAATCTGTGGTGTTCTGTAGACAGCAGTGTGCTAAGTCAGAAAACAGTGTGTGTATGGCAGATTCCAGCAATCTGGGCCTAAGATAGTGTCTAGAATCTGTGGCGTTCTGTATACAATGCTGAAACTACATCAGGAAACATGGTATTGCAGATTCCTATGCTCTGGGCCCTCTAGAGTGTCTTTAATCTGTGGTGTTCTGTAGACAGCAGTGTGCTAAGTCAGAAAACAGTGTGTGTATGGCAGATTCCAGCAATCTGGGCCTAAGATAGTGTCTAGAATCTGTGGCGTTCTGTATACAATGCTGAAACTACATCAGGAAACATGGTATTGCAGATTCCAATGCTCTGGGCCCTCTAGAGTGTCTTTAATCTGTGGTGTTCTGTAGACAGCAGTGTGCTAAGTCAGAAAACAGTGTGTGTATGGCAGATTCCAGCAATCTGGGCCTAAGATAGTGTCTAGAATCTGTGGCGTTCTGTATACAATGCTGAAACTACATCAGGAAACATGGTATTGCAGATTCCAATGCTCTGGGCCCTCTAGAGTGTCTTTAATCTGTGGTGTTCTGTAGACAGCAGTGTGCTAAGTCAGAAAACAGTGTGTGTATGGCAGATTCCAGCAATCTGGGCCTAAGATAGTGTCTAGAATCTGTGGCGTTCTGTATACAATGCTGAAACTACATCAGGAAACATGGTATTGCAGATTCCAATGCTCTGGGCCCTCTAGAGTGTCTTTAATCTGTGGTGTTCTGTAGACAGCAGTGTGCTAAGTCAGAAAACAGTGTGTGTATGGCAGATTCCAGCAATCTGGGCCTAAGATAGTGTCTAGAATCTGTGGCGTTCTGTATACAATGCTGAAACTACATCAGGAAACATGGTATTGCAGATTCCAATGCTCTGGGCCCTCTAGAGTGTCTTTAATCTGTGGTGTTCTGTAGACAGCAGTGTGCTAAGTCAGAAAACAGTGTGTGTATGGCAGATTCCAGCAATCTGGGCCTAAGATAGTGTCTAGAATCTGTGGCGTTCTGTATACAATGCTGAAACTACATCAGGAAACATGGTATTGCAGATTCCAATGCTCTGGGCCCTCTAGAGTGTCTTTAATCTGTGGTGTTCTGTAGACAGCAGTGTGCTAAGTCAGAAAACAGTGTGTGTATGGCAGATTCCAGCAATCTGGGCCTAAGATAGTGTCTAGAATCTGTGGCGTTCTGTATACAATGCTGAAACTACATCAGGAAACATGGTATTGCAGATTCCAATGCTCTGGGCCCTCTAGAGTGTCTTTAATCTGTGGTGTTCTGTAGACAGCAGTGTGCTAAGTCAGAAAACAGTGTGTGTATGGCAGATTCCAGCAATCTGGGCCTAAGATAGTGTCTAGAATCTGTGGCGTTCTGTATACAATGCTGAAACTACATCAGGAAACATGGTATTGCAGATTCCAATGCTCTGGGCCCTCTAGAGTGTCTTTAATCTGTGGTGTTCTGTAGACAGCAGTGTGCTAAGTCAGAAAACAGTGTGTGTATGGCAGATTCCAGCAATCTGGGCCTAAGATAGTGTCTAGAATCTGTGGCGTTCTGTATACAATGCTGAAACTACATCAGGAAACATGGTATTGCAGATTCCAATGCTCTGGGCCCTCTAGAGTGTCTTTAATCTGTGGTGTTCTGTAGACAGCAGTGTGCTAAGTCAGAAAACAGTGTGTGTATGGCAGATTCCAGCAATCTGGGCCTAAGATAGTGTCTAGAATCTGTGGCGTTCTGTATACAATGCTGAAACTACATCAGGAAACATGGTATTGCAGATTCCAATGCTCTGGGCCCTCTAGAGTGTCTTTAATCTGTGGTGTTCTGTAGACAGCAGTGTGCTAAGTCAGAAAACAGTGTGTGTATGGCAGATTCCAGCAATCTGGGCCTAAGATAGTGTCTAGAATCTGTGGCGTTCTGTATACAATGCTGAAACTACATCAGGAAACATGGTATTGCAGATTCCAATGCTCTGGGCCCTCTAGAGTGTCTTTAATCTGTGGTGTTCTGTAGACAGCAGTGTGCTAAGTCAGAAAACAGTGTGTGTATGGCAGATTCCAGCAATCTGGGCCTAAGATAGTGTCTAGAATCTGTGGCGTTCTGTATACAATGCTGAAACTACATCAGGAAACATGGTATTGCAGATTCCAATGCTCTGGGCCCTCTAGAGTGTCTTTAATCTGTGGTGTTCTGTAGACAGCAGTGTGCTAAGTCAGAAAACAGTGTGTGTATGGCAGATTCCAGCAATCTGGGCCTAAGATAGTGTCTAGAATCTGTGGCGTTCTGTATACAATGCTGAAACTACATCAGGAAACATGGTATTGCAGATTCCAATGCTCTGGGCCCTCTAGAGTGTCTTTAATCTGTGGTGTTCTGTAGACAGCAGTGTGCTAAGTCAGAAAACAGTGTGTGTATGGCAGATTCCAGCAATCTGGGCCTAAGATAGTGTCTAGAATCTGTGGCGTTCTGTATACAATGCTGAAACTACATCAGGAAACATGGTATTGCAGATTCCAATGCTCTGGGCCCTCTAGAGTGTCTTTAATCTGTGGTGTTCTGTAGACAGCAGTGTGCTAAGTCAGAAAACAGTGTGTGTATGGCAGATTCCAGCAATCTGGGCCTAAGATAGTGTCTAGAATCTGTGGCGTTCTGTATACAATGCTGAAACTACATCAGGAAACATGGTATTGCAGATTCCAATGCTCTGGGCCCTCTAGAGTGTCTTTAATCTGTGGTGTTCTGTAGACAGCAGTGTGCTAAGTCAGAAAACAGTGTGTGTATGGCAGATTCCAGCAATCTGGGCCTAAGATAGTGTCTAGAATCTGTGGCGTTCTGTATACAATGCTGAAACTACATCAGGAAACATGGTATTGCAGATTCCAATGCTCTGGGCCCTCTAGAGTGTCTTTAATCTGTGGTGTTCTGTAGACAGCAGTGTGCTAAGTCAGAAAACAGTGTGTGTATGGCAGATTCCAGCAATCTGGGCCTAAGATAGTGTCTAGAATCTGTGGCGTTCTGTATACAATGCTGAAACTACATCAGGAAACATGGTATTGCAGATTCCAATGCTCTGGGCCCTCTAGAGTGTCTTTAATCTGTGGTGTTCTGTAGACAGCAGTGTGCTAAGTCAGAAAACAGTGTGTGTATGGCAGATTCCAGCAATCTGGGCCTAAGATAGTGTCTAGAATCTGTGGCGTTCTGTATACAATGCTGAAACTACATCAGGAAACATGGTATTGCAGATTCCAATGCTCTGGGCCCTCTAGAGTGTCTTTAATCTGTGGTGTTCTGTAGACAGCAGTGTGCTAAGTCAGAAAACAGTGTGTGTATGGCAGATTCCAGCAATCTGGGCCTAAGATAGTGTCTAGAATCTGTGGCGTTCTGTATACAATGCTGAAACTACATCAGGAAACATGGTATTGCAGATTCCAATGCTCTGGGCCCTCTAGAGTGTCTTTAATCTGTGGTGTTCTGTAGACAGCAGTGTGCTAAGTCAGAAAACAGTGTGTGTATGGCAGATTCCAGCAATCTGGGCCTAAGATAGTGTCTAGAATCTGTGGCGTTCTGTATACAATGCTGAAACTACATCAGGAAACATGGTATTGCAGATTCCAATGCTCTGGGCCCTCTAGAGTGTCTTTAATCTGTGGTGTTCTGTAGACAGCAGTGTGCTAAGTCAGAAAACAGTGTGTGTATGGCAGATTCCAGCAATCTGGGCCTAAGATAGTGTCTAGAATCTGTGGCGTTCTGTATACAATGCTGAAACTACATCAGGAAACATGGTATTGCAGATTCCAATGCTCTGGGCCCTCTAGAGTGTCTTTAATCTGTGGTGTTCTGTAGACAGCAGTGTGCTAAGTCAGAAAACAGTGTGTGTATGGCAGATTCCAGCAATCTGGGCCTAAGATAGTGTCTAGAATCTGTGGCGTTCTGTATACAATGCTGAAACTACATCAGGAAACATGGTATTGCAGATTCCAATGCTCTGGGCCCTCTAGAGTGTCTTTAATCTGTGGTGTTCTGTAGACAGCAGTGTGCTAAGTCAGAAAACAGTGTGTGTATGGCAGATTCCAGCAATCTGGGCCTAAGATAGTGTCTAGAATCTGTGGCGTTCTGTATACAATGCTGAAACTACATCAGGAAACATGGTATTGCAGATTCCAATGCTCTGGGCCCTCTAGAGTGTCTTTAATCTGTGGTGTTCTGTAGACAGCAGTGTGCTAAGTCAGAAAACAGTGTGTGTATGGCAGATTCCAGCAATCTGGGCCTAAGATAGTGTCTAGAATCTGTGGCGTTCTGTATACAATGCTGAAACTACATCAGGAAACATGGTATTGCAGATTCCAATGCTCTGGGCCCTCTAGAGTGTCTTTAATCTGTGGTGTTCTGTAGACAGCAGTGTGCTAAGTCAGAAAACAGTGTGTGTATGGCAGATTCCAGAAATCTGGGCCTAAGATAGTGTCTAGAATCTGTGGCGTTCTGTATACAATGCTGAAACTACATCAGGAAACATGGTATTGCAGATTCCAATGCTCTGGGCCCTCTAGAGTGTCTTTAATCTGTGGTGTTCTGTAGACAGCAGTGTGCTAAGTCAGAAAACAGTGTGTGTATGGCAGATTCCAGCAATCTGGGCCTAAGATAGTGTCTAGAATCTGTGGCGTTCTGTATACAATGCTGAAACTACATCAGGAAACATGGTATTGCAGATTCCAATGCTCTGGGCCCTCTAGAGTGTCTTTAATCTGTGGTGTTCTGTAGACAGCAGTGTGCTAAGTCAGAAAACAGTGTGTGTATGGCAGATTCCAGCAATCTGGGCCTAAGATAGTGTCTAGAATCTGTGGCGTTCTGTATACAATGCTGAAACTACATCAGGAAACATGGTATTGCAGATTCCAATGCTCTGGGCCCTCTAGAGTGTCTTTAATCTGTGGTGTTCTGTAGACAGCAGTGTGCTAAGTCAGAAAACAGTGTGTGTATGGCAGATTCCAGCAATCTGGGCCTAAGATAGTGTCTAGAATCTGTGGCGTTCTGTATACAATGCTGAAACTACATCAGGAAACATGGTATTGCAGATTCCAATGCTCTGGGCCCTCTAGAGTGTCTTTAATCTGTGGTGTTCTGTAGACAGCAGTGTGCTAAGTCAGAAAACAGTGTGTGTATGGCAGATTCCAGCAATCTGGGCCTAAGATAGTGTCTAGAATCTGTGGCGTTCTGTATACAATGCTGAAACTACATCAGGAAACATGGTATTGCAGATTCCAATGCTCTGGGCCCTCTAGAGTGTCTTTAATCTGTGGTGTTCTGTAGACAGCAGTGTGCTAAGTCAGAAAACAGTGTGTGTATGGCAGATTCCAGCAATCTGGGCCTAAGATAGTGTCTAGAATCTGTGGCGTTCTGTATACAATGCTGAAACTACATCAGGAAACATGGTATTGCAGATTCCAATGCTCTGGGCCCTCTAGAGTGTCTTTAATCTGTGGTGTTCTGTAGACAGCAGTGTGCTAAGTCAGAAAACAGTGTGTGTATGGCAGATTCCAGCAATCTGGGCCTAAGATAGTGTCTAGAATCTGTGGCGTTCTGTATACAATGCTGAAACTACATCAGGAAACATGGTATTGCAGATTCCAATGCTCTGGGCCCTCTAGAGTGTCTTTAATCTGTGGTGTTCTGTAGACAGCAGTGTGTAATCAGAAAACAGTGTGTGTATGGCAGATTCCAGCAATCTGGGCCTAAGATAGTGTCTAGAATCTGTGGCGTTCTGTATACAATGCTGAAACTACATCAGGAAACATGGTATTGCAGATTCCAATGCTCTGGGCCCTCTAGAGTGTCTTTAATCTGTGGTGTTCTGTAGACAGCAGTGTGCTAAGTCAGAAAACAGTGTGTGTATGGCAGATTCCAGCAATCTGGGCCTAAGATAGTGTCTAGAATCTGTGGCGTTCTGTATACAATGCTGAAACTACATCAGGAAACATGGTATTGCAGATTCCAATGCTCTGGGCCCTCTAGAGTGTCTTTAATCTGTGGTGTTCTGTAGACAGCAGTGTGAAGTCAGAAAACAGTGTGTGTATGGCAGATTCCAGCAATCTGGGCCTAAGATAGTGTCTAGAATCTGTGGCGTTCTGTATACAATGCTGAAACTACATCAGGAAACATGGTATTGCAGATTCCAATGCTCTGGGCCCTCTAGAGTGTCTTTAATCTGTGGTGTTCTGTAGACAGCAGTGTGCTAAGTCAGAAAACAGTGTGTGTATGGCAGATTCCAGCAATCTGGGCCTAAGATAGTGTCTAGAATCTGTGGCGTTCTGTATACAATGCTGAAACTACATCAGGAAACATGGTATTGCAGATTCCAATGCTCTGGGCCCTCTAGAGTGTCTTTAATCTGTGGTGTTCTGTAGACAGCAGTGTGCTGTCAGAAAACAGTGTGTGTATGGCAGATTCCAGCAATCTGGGCCTAAGATAGTGTCTAGAATCTGTGGCGTTCTGTATACAATGCTGAAACTACATCAGGAAACATGGTATTGCAGATTCCAATGCTCTGGGCCCTCTAGAGTGTCTTTAATCTGTGGTGTTCTGTAGACAGCAGTGTGCTAAGTCAGAAAACAGTGTGTGTATGGCAGATTCCAGCAATCTGGGCCTAAGATAGTGTCTAGAATCTGTGGCGTTCTGTATACAATGCTGAAACTACATCAGGAAACATGGTATTGCAGATTCCAATGCTCTGGGCCCTCTAGAGTGTCTTTAATCTGTGGTGTTCTGTAGACAGCAGTGTGCTAGTCAGAAAACAGTGTGTGTATGGCAGATTCCAGCAATCTGGGCCTAAGATAGTGTCTAGAATCTGTGGCGTTCTGTATACAATGCTGAAACTACATCAGGAAACATGGTATTGCAGATTCCAATGCTCTGGGCCCTCTAGAGTGTCTTTAATCTGTGGTGTTCTGTAGACAGCAGTGTGCTAAGTCAGAAAACAGTGTGTGTATGGCAGATTCCAGCAATCTGGGCCTAAGATAGTGTCTAGAATCTGTGGCGTTCTGTATACAATGCTGAAACTACATCAGGAAACATGGTATTGCAGATTCCAATGCTCTGGGCCCTCTAGAGTGTCTTTAATCTGTGGTGTTCTGTAGACAGCAGTGTGCTAAGTCAGAAAACAGTGTGTGTATGGCAGATTCCAGCAATCTGGGCCTAAGATAGTGTCTAGAATCTGTGGCGTTCTGTATACAATGCTGAAACTACATCAGGAAACATGGTATTGCAGATTCCAATGCTCTGGGCCCTCTAGAGTGTCTTTAATCTGTGGTGTTCTGTAGACAGCAGTGTGCTGAGTCAGAAAACAGTGTGTGTATGGCAGATTCCAGCAATCTGGGCCTAAGATAGTGTCTAGAATCTGTGGCGTTCTGTATACAATGCTGAAACTACATCAGGAAACATGGTATTGCAGATTCCAATGCTCTGGGCCCTCTAGAGTGTCTTTAATCTGTGGTGTTCTGTAGACAGCAGTGTGCGTCAGAAAACAGTGTGTGTATGGCAGATTCCAGCAATCTGGGCCTAAGATAGTGTCTAGAATCTGTGGCGTTCTGTATACAATGCTGAAACTACATCAGGAAACATGGTATTGCAGATTCCAATGCTCTGGGCCCTCTAGAGTGTCTTTAATCTGTGGTGTTCTGTAGACAGCAGTGTGCTAGTCAGAAAACAGTGTGTGTATGGCAGATTCCAGCAATCTGGGCCTAAGATAGTGTCTAGAATCTGTGGCGTTCTGTATACAATGCTGAAACTACATCAGGAAACATGGTATTGCAGATTCCAATGCTCTGGGCCCTCTAGAGTGTCTTTAATCTGTGGTGTTCTGTAGACAGCAGTGTGCTAAGTCAGAAAACAGTGTGTGTATGGCAGATTCCAGCAATCTGGGCCTAAGATAGTGTCTAGAATCTGTGGCGTTCTGTATACAATGCTGAAACTACATCAGGAAACATGGTATTGCAGATTCCAATGCTCTGGGCCCTCTAGAGTGTCTTTAATCTGTGGTGTTCTGTAGACAGCAGTGTGCTGTCAGAAAACAGTGTGTGTATGGCAGATTCCAGCAATCTGGGCCTAAGATAGTGTCTAGAATCTGTGGCGTTCTGTATACAATGCTGAAACTACATCAGGAAACATGGTATTGCAGATTCCAATGCTCTGGGCCCTCTAGAGTGTCTTTAATCTGTGGTGTTCTGTAGACAGCAGTGTGCTGAGTCAGAAAACAGTGTGTGTATGGCAGATTCCAGCAATCTGGGCCTAAGATAGTGTCTAGAATCTGTGGCGTTCTGTATACAATGCTGAAACTACATCAGGAAACATGGTATTGCAGATTCCAATGCTCTGGGCCCTCTAGAGTGTCTTTAATCTGTGGTGTTCTGTAGACAGCAGTGTGCTGTCAGAAAACAGTGTGTGTATGGCAGATTCCAGCAATCTGGGCCTAAGATAGTGTCTAGAATCTGTGGCGTTCTGTATACAATGCTGAAACTACATCAGGAAACATGTATTGCAGATTCCAATGCTCTGGGCCCTCTAGAGTGTCTTTAATCTGTGGTGTTCTGTAGACAGCAGTGTGCTGAGTCAGAAAACAGTGTGTGTATGGCAGATTCCAGCAATCTGGGCCTAAGATAGTGTCTAGAATCTGTGGCGTTCTGTATACAATGCTGAAACTACATCAGGAAACATGGTATTGCAGATTCCAATGCTCTGGGCCCTCTAGAGTGTCTTTAATCTGTGGTGTTCTGTAGACAGCAGTGTGCTAAGTCAGAAAACAGTGTGTGTATGGCAGATTCCAGCAATCTGGGCCTAAGATAGTGTCTAGAATCTGTGGCGTTCTGTATACAATGCTGAAACTACATCAGGAAACATGGTATTGCAGATTCCAATGCTCTGGGCCCTCTAGAGTGTCTTTAATCTGTGGTGTTCTGTAGACAGCAGTGTGCTGAGTCAGAAAACAGTGTGTGTATGGCAGATTCCAGCAATCTGGGCCTAAGATAGTGTCTAGAATCTGTGGCGTTCTGTATACAATGCTGAAACTACATCAGGAAACATGGTATTGCAGATTCCAATGCTCTGGGCCCTCTAGAGTGTCTTTAATCTGTGGTGTTCTGTAGACAGCAGTGTGCTAAGTCAGAAAACAGTGTGTGTATGGCAGATTCCAGCAATCTGGGCCTAAGATAGTGTCTAGAATCTGTGGCGTTCTGTATACAATGCTGAAACTACATCAGGAAACATGGTATTGCAGATTCCAATGCTCTGGGCCCTCTAGAGTGTCTTTAATCTGTGGTGTTCTGTAGACAGCAGTGTGCTAAGTCAGAAAACAGTGTGTGTATGGCAGATTCCAGCAATCTGGGCCTAAGATAGTGTCTAGAATCTGTGGCGTTCTGTATACAATGCTGAAACTACATCAGGAAACATGGTATTGCAGATTCCAATGCTCTGGGCCCTCTAGAGTGTCTTTAATCTGTGGTGTTCTGTAGACAGCAGTGTGCTGAGTCAGAAAACAGTGTGTGTATGGCAGATTCCAGCAATCTGGGCCTAAGATAGTGTCTAGAATCTGTGGCGTTCTGTATACAATGCTGAAACTACATCAGGAAACATGGTATTGCAGATTCCAATGCTCTGGGCCCTCTAGAGTGTCTTTAATCTGTGGTGTTCTGTAGACAGCAGTGTGCTAAGTCAGAAAACAGTGTGTGTATGGCAGATTCCAGCAATCTGGGCCTAAGATAGTGTCTAGAATCTGTGGCGTTCTGTATACAATGCTGAAACTACATCAGGAAACATGGTATTGCAGATTCCAATGCTCTGGGCCCTCTAGAGTGTCTTTAATCTGTGGTGTTCTGTAGACAGCAGTGTGCTAGTCAGAAAACAGTGTGTGTATGGCAGATTCCAGCAATCTGGGCCTAAGATAGTGTCTAGAATCTGTGGCGTTCTGTATACAATGCTGAAACTACATCAGGAAACATGGTATTGCAGATTCCAATGCTCTGGGCCCTCTAGAGTGTCTTTAATCTGTGGTGTTCTGTAGACAGCAGTGTGCTGAGTCAGAAAACAGTGTGTGTATGGCAGATTCCAGCAATCTGGGCCTAAGATAGTGTCTAGAATCTGTGGCGTTCTGTATACAATGCTGAAACTCATCAGGAAACATGGTATTGCAGATTCCAATGCTCTGGGCCCTCTAGAGTGTCTTTAATCTGTGGTGTTCTGTAGACAGCAGTGTGCTAAGTCAGAAAACAGTGTGTGTATGGCAGATTCCAGCAATCTGGGCCTAAGATAGTGTCTAGAATCTGTGGCGTTCTGTATACAATGCTGAAACTACATCAGGAAACATGGTATTGCAGATTCCAATGCTCTGGGCCCTCTAGAGTGTCTTTAATCTGTGGTGTTCTGTAGACAGCAGTGTGCTAGTCAGAAAACAGTGTGTGTATGGCAGATTCCAGCAATCTGGGCCTAAGATAGTGTCTAGAATCTGTGGCGTTCTGTATACAATGCTGAAACTACATCAGGAAACATGTATTGCAGATTCCAATGCTCTGGGCCCTCTAGAGTGTCTTTAATCTGTGGTGTTCTGTAGACAGCAGTGTGCTAGTCAGAAAACAGTGTGTGTATGGCAGATTCCAGCAATCTGGGCCTAAGATAGTGTCTAGAATCTGTGGCGTTCTGTATACAATGCTGAAACTACATCAGGAAACATGTATTGCAGATTCCAATGCTCTGGGCCCTCTAGAGTGTCTTTAATCTGTGGTGTTCTGTAGACAGCAGTGTGCTGAGTCAGAAAACAGTGTGTGTATGGCAGATTCCAGCAATCTGGGCCTAAGATAGTGTCTAGAATCTGTGGCGTTCTGTATACAATGCTGAAACTACATCAGGAAACATGTATTGCAGATTCCAATGCTCTGGGCCCTCTAGAGTGTCTTTAATCTGTGGTGTTCTGTAGACAGCAGTGTGCTGAAGTCAGAAAACAGTGTGTATGGCAGATTCCAGCAATCTGGGCCTAAGATAGTGTCTAGAATCTGTGGCGTTCTGTATACAATGCTGAAACTACATCAGGAAACATGGTATTGCAGATTCCAATGCTCTGGGCCCTCTAGAGTGTCTTTAATCTGTGGTGTTCTGTAGACAGCAGTGTGCTAAGTCAGAAAACAGTGTGTGTATGGCAGATTCCAGCAATCTGGGCCTAAGATAGTGTCTAGAATCTGTGGCGTTCTGTATACAATGCTGAAACTACATCAGGAAACATGGTATTGCAGATTCCAATGCTCTGGGCCCTCTAGAGTGTCTTTAATCTGTGGTGTTCTGTAGACAGCAGTGTGCTAAGTCAGAAAACAGTGTGTGTATGGCAGATTCCAGCAATCTGGGCCTAAGATAGTGTCTAGAATCTGTGGCGTTCTGTATACAATGCTGAAACTACATCAGGAAACATGGTATTGCAGATTCCAATGCTCTGGGCCCTCTAGAGTGTCTTTAATCTGTGGTGTTCTGTAGACAGCAGTGTGCTAAGTCAGAAAACAGTGTGTGTATGGCAGATTCCAGCAATCTGGGCCTAAGATAGTGTCTAGAATCTGTGGCGTTCTGTATACAATGCTGAAACTACATCAGGAAACATGGTATTGCAGATTCCAATGCTCTGGGCCCTCTAGAGTGTCTTTAATCTGTGGTGTTCTGTAGACAGCAGTGTGCTAAGTCAGAAAACAGTGTGTGTATGGCAGATTCCAGCAATCTGGGCCTAAGATAGTGTCTAGAATCTGTGGCGTTCTGTATACAATGCTGAAACTACATCAGGAAACATGGTATTGCAGATTCCAATGCTCTGGGCCCTCTAGAGTGTCTTTAATCTGTGGTGTTCTGTAGACAGCAGTGTGCTAAGTCAGAAAACAGTGTGTGTATGGCAGATTCCAGCAATCTGGGCCTAAGATAGTGTCTAGAATCTGTGGCGTTCTGTATACAATGCTGAAACTACATCAGGAAACATGGTATTGCAGATTCCAATGCTCTGGGCCCTCTAGAGTGTCTTTAATCTGTGGTGTTCTGTAGACAGCAGTGTGCTAAGTCAGAAAACAGTGTGTGTATGGCAGATTCCAGCAATCTGGGCCTAAGATAGTGTCTAGAATCTGTGGCGTTCTGTATACAATGCTGAAACTACATCAGGAAACATGGTATTGCAGATTCCAATGCTCTGGGCCCTCTAGAGTGTCTTTAATCTGTGGTGTTCTGTAGACAGCAGTGTGCTAAGTCAGAAAACAGTGTGTGTATGGCAGATTCCAGCAATCTGGGCCTAAGATAGTGTCTAAAATCTGTGGCGTTCTGTATACAATGCTGAAACTACATCAGGAAACATGGTATTGCAGATTCCAATGCTCTGGGCCCTCTAGAGTGTCTTTAATCTGTGGTGTTCTGTAGACAGCAGTGTGCTAAGTCAGAAAACAGTGTGTGTATGGCAGATTCCAGCAATCTGGGCCTAAGATAGTGTCTAGAATCTGTGGCGTTCTGTATACAATGCTGAAACTACATCAGGAAACATGGTATTGCAGATTCCAATGCTCTGGGCCCTCTAGAGTGTCTTTAATCTGTGGTGTTCTGTAGACAGCAGTGTGCTAAGTCAGAAAACAGTGTGTGTATGGCAGATTCCAGCAATCTGGGCCTAAGATAGTGTCTAGAATCTGTGGCGTTCTGTATACAATGCTGAAACTACATCAGGAAACATGGTATTGCAGATTCCAATGCTCTGGGCCCTCTAGAGTGTCTTTAATCTGTGGTGTTCTGTAGACAGCAGTGTGCTAAGTCAGAAAACAGTGTGTGTATGGCAGATTCCAGCAATCTGGGCCTAAGATAGTGTCTAAAATCTGTGGCGTTCTGTATACAATGCTGAAACTACATCAGGAAACATGGTATTGCAGATTCCAATGCTCTGGGCCCTCTAGAGTGTCTTTAATCTGTGGTGTTCTGTAGACAGCAGTGTGCTAAGTCAGAAAACAGTGTGTGTATGGCAGATTCCAGCAATCTGGGCCTAAGATAGTGTCTAGAATCTGTGGCGTTCTGTATACAATGCTGAAACTACATCAGGAAACATGGTATTGCAGATTCCAATGCTCTGGGCCCTCTAGAGTGTCTTTAATCTGTGGTGTTCTGTAGACAGCAGTGTGCTAAGTCAGAAAACAGTGTGTGTATGGCAGATTCCAGCAATCTGGGCCTAAGATAGTGTCTAGAATCTGTGGCGTTCTGTATACAATGCTGAAACTACATCAGGAAACATGGTATTGCAGATTCCAATGCTCTGGGCCCTCTAGAGTGTCTTTAATCTGTGGTGTTCTGTAGACAGCAGTGTGCTAAGTCAGAAAACAGTGTGTGTATGGCAGATTCCAGCAATCTGGGCCTAAGATAGTGTCTAGAATCTGTGGCGTTCTGTATACAATGCTGAAACTACATCAGGAAACATGGTATTGCAGATTCCAATGCTCTGGGCCCTCTAGAGTGTCTTTAATCTGTGGTGTTCTGTAGACAGCAGTGTGCTAAGTCAGAAAACAGTGTGTGTATGGCAGATTCCAGCAATCTGGGCCTAAGATAGTGTCTAGAATCTGTGGCGTTCTGTATACAATGCTGAAACTACATCAGGAAACATGGTATTGCAGATTCCAATGCTCTGGGCCCTCTAGAGTGTCTTTAATCTGTGGTGTTCTGTAGACAGCAGTGTGCTAAGTCAGAAAACAGTGTGTGTATGGCAGATTCCAGCAATCTGGGCCTAAGATAGTGTCTAGAATCTGTGGCGTTCTGTATACAATGCTGAAACTACATCAGGAAACATGGTATTGCAGATTCCAATGCTCTGGGCCCTCTAGAGTGTCTTTAATCTGTGGTGTTCTGTAGACAGCAGTGTGCTAAGTCAGAAAACAGTGTGTGTATGGCAGATTCCAGCAATCTGGGCCTAAGATAGTGTCTAGAATCTGTGGCGTTCTGTATACAATGCTGAAACTACATCAGGAAACATGGTATTGCAGATTCCAATGCTCTGGGCCCTCTAGAGTGTCTTTAATCTGTGGTGTTCTGTAGACAGCAGTGTGCTAAGTCAGAAAACAGTGTGTGTATGGCAGATTCCAGCAATCTGGGCCTAAGATAGTGTCTAGAATCTGTGGCGTTCTGTATACAATGCTGAAACTACATCAGGAAACATGGTATTGCAGATTCCAATGCTCTGGGCCCTCTAGAGTGTCTTTAATCTGTGGTGTTCTGTAGACAGCAGTGTGCTAAGTCAGAAAACAGTGTGTGTATGGCAGATTCCAGCAATCTGGGCCTAAGATAGTGTCTAGAATCTGTGGCGTTCTGTATACAATGCTGAAACTACATCAGGAAACATGGTATTGCAGATTCCAATGCTCTGGGCCCTCTAGAGTGTCTTAATCTGTGGTGTTCTGTAGACAGCAGTGTGCTAAGTCAGAAAACAGTGTGTGTATGGCAGATTCCAGCAATCTGGGCCTAGGATAGTGTCTAGAATCTGTGCGTTTCTGTATACAATGCTGAAACTACATCAGGAAACAGTGTTATTGCAGAATTCCAATTCTCTGGCCCTCTATGAGTGTCTTTAATCTGTGGTGGTTTCTGTAGACAGCAGCTGGTGCTAAGTCAGAAAAACAGTGTGGTATGGCAGATTCCAGGCAATCTGGGCCTAAGATAGTGCTAGAATCTGGTGGCGGTTCTGTATACAATGCTGAAACTACATCAGGAAACATTGTATTGCAGATGTCCAATGCTCTGGGGCCCTCTAGAGTGTCTGTTAATCTGTTGGGTTTCTGTAGACAGCAGTGTGCTAAGTCAGAAAACAGTGTGTGTAATGGCAGATTCCAGCAATCTGGGCCTAAGGATAGTGTCTAGAATCTGTGGCGTTCTGTATGAAATTCTGGAAACTACAAAGCAGGAAACATTGTAGTGCAGATTCCAATGCTCTGGCCCTCTAGAGTGTCTTAATCTGTGGTGGTCTGTAGACAGCAGGTGTGCTAAGTCAGAAAACAGTGTGTGTATGGCAGATTCCAGCAATCTGGGCCTAAGAATGTGTCTTAGAATCTGTGCGTTCGGTATACAATGCTGATAGCTACAGCAGGTAACAATTGTATTGCAGTTCCAATGCTCTGG
>NW_024400177.1:0-45157 GCF_905171765.1 Bufo bufo
TGCCAACTGCTGTGGCTTTCTGCAGTCTGCAGACCGACAAGGAGGGCAGGGGTGAAGACCGGTTTTCTTCACTATCATCACGGGGTAAAAAGCTATATCCCTGGACTTAGCACCCGCCAGTTCTCATTTTCCAGTGCCGCCATCACGATCCTTCTTTGTATTCAGCTTGGGTGGCTGAGCACGGACTGCTACTGCATATATCTATTTGGATATTTTTTTATATATTTTTATCATGACGGACATTGATTTCCCATGTGGTTCTATGTACTCCCAGGAGGAGACTGACTGTATATTGCACGACATTGGGGGAGATGCTGCTTTTTAAATACCCCCTCAACCCATGATCTCAAGAAGAAATTTGAATTTCTATCCAAAAAGACCGCTTCACTACGCCTGTATATGACCACACTTGGCGAATATTTTAAAGTGCAAAGGATACCCCGTGGTATGAGGTCCAATTTGAGACCAAATTTGTTTTCCCACAATACAGTTTTTTGCAAAAAATTTAAGCTTTATCAAACAGATACTCCTTTATTCTTTTAAACATCTAGTACCTACAACAGGAATTAACTACTATAGTTAGGTTCAAAAACAAGACTCAGATCGCGGCGCCCCAGGCTAGCGAGTTCATCCTGGGACGCCTCGATCTGTCCTTGAAAAGTCATTTTACTCCATATATCAATGACTCCTCTGTGGATGCATTTATTACAGCTGTAAAATCTGATGTAGCAATTAGGGATGAGCGAACCCGAACTGTATAGTTCGGGTTCGTACCGAATTTTGGGGTGTCCGTGACACGGACCCGAACCTGAACATTTTCGTAAAAGTCCGGGTTCGGGTTCGGTGTTCGGCGCTTTCTTGGCGCTTTTTGAAAGGCTGCAAAGCAGCCAATCAACAAGCGTCATACTACTTGCCCCAAGAGGCCATCACAGCCATGCCTACTATTGGCATGGCTGTGATTGGCCAGTGCAGCATGTGACCCAGCCTCTATATAAGCTTGGGTCACGTAGCGCTGCACGTCACTCTGCTGATTCAAGCATAGGAAGAGGTTGCAGCTGCGACGTTAGGGCGAGATTAGGCAGATTAACTCCTCCAAAAGACTTCATTCAGTGATCGATCTGCAGCTGTGGATCATTGAAGTGCTAATATTGACTTGCTCACTTTTGTGAGGCTGCCCAGAGCGTTTTTAGATCACTTTTTTCTGGGGTGATCGGCGGCCATTTTGTGACTTGTGGTGCGCCAGCACAAGCTATCACCAATTGTATTTAACCATCGATAGTGTGGTTATTTTTTGGCCATATACTACATCAGGGGCAAGTTGAGCCTGTCACCCAGCGCCTAAAAAATAGACCTGACATTTCTATTCAACCAAATCTGTACTGTTTTAGCTGGTCAAGTTATTTGTAGTGACCGTAAAAGCACATTTTTTGTTCTGGGTTGAAAAACTATTCCCAAGTTTGCCATTCTCAAAATAACTAGTTTTTGCTATATGAGGCCTACTTGAAATCTATCTCAAAAAGGACATCTTACATTGAAGGTGCTGATAGCGTCATTCAGAAAAACCTAAGACACAGGCTACCGTGCAGATAGAAGTCTGATTCTGTGATTAAACCTATACCTGTCACACAGCGCAAAAAAAAACAGGCCTCACATTTCTATTCAACCAAATCTGTACTGTTTTAGCTGGTCAAGTTATTTGTAGTGACCGTAAAAGCACACAAATTTGTCACTTGCTATCCCACAGTATGTTGTTCCCAGCCGCCACTACTTCTCCAAGAGAGCCGTGCCTTCCCTGCACAAACAAGTGTCCGATAAAATCAAGTGTGCACTGCGCAACGCCATCTGTGGCAAGGTCCACCTAACCACAGATACGTGGACCAGTAAGCACGGCCAGGGACGCTATATCTCCCTAACTGCACACTGGGTAAATGTAGTGGCGGCTGGGCCCCAGGCGGAGAGCTGTTTGGCGCACGTCCTTCCGCCGCTAAGGATCGCAGGGCAACATTCTTTGCCTCCTGTCTCCTCCTCCTCCTACTCAGCTTCCTCCTCCTCTTCTACCACCTGCTCATCCGGTCAGCCACACACCTTCACCACCAACTTCAGCACAGCCCGGGGTAAACGTCAGCAGGCCATTCTGAAACTCATATGTTTGGGGGACAGGCCCCACACCGCACAGGAGTTGTGGCGGGGTATAGAACAACAGACCGACGAGTGGTTGCTGCCTGTGAGCCTTAAGCCCGGCCTGGTGGTGTGCGATAATGGGCGAAATCTCGTTGCAGCTCTGGGACTAGCCGGTTTGACGCACATCCCTTGCCTGGCGCATGTGCTGAATTTGGTGGTGCAGAAGTTCATTCGCAGCTACCCCGACATGTCAGAGCTGCTGCATAAAGTGCGGGCCGTCTGTTCGCGCTTCCAGCGTTCACACCCTGCCGCTGCTCGCCTGTCTGCGCTACAGCGTAACTTCAGCCTTCCCGCTCATTGCCTCATATGCGACGTACCCACCAGGTGGAACTCCACCTTGCATATGCTGGACAGACTATGCGAGCAGCAGCAGGCCATAGTGGAGTTTCAGCTGCAGCACGCACGGGTCAGTCGCACTGCGGATCAGCCCCACTTCACCACCAATGACTGGGCCTCCATGCGAGACCTGTGTGCCCTGTTGCGTTGTTTCGAGTACTCCACCAACATGGCCAGTGGCAATGATGCCGTTATCAGCGTTACAATACCACTTCTATGTCTCCTTGAGAAAACACTTAGGGCGATGATGGAAGAGGAGGTGGCCGAGGAGGAAGAGGGGTCATTTCTAGCACTTTCAGGCCAGTCTCTTCGAAGTGACTCAGAGGGAGGTTTTTTGCAACAGCAGAGGCCAGGTACAAATGTGGCCAGACAGGGCCCACTACTGGAGGACGAGGAGGACGAGGATGAGGAGGAGGTGGAGGAGGATGAGGATGAAGCATGTTCACAGTGGGGTGGCACCCAAAGCAGCTCGGGCCCATCACTGGTGCGTGGCTGGGAGGAAACACAGGACGATGACGATACGCCTCCCACAGAGGACAGCTTGTCCTTACCTCTGGGCAGCCTGGCACACATGAGCGACTACATGCTGCAGTGCCTGCGCAACGACAGCAGAGTTGCCCACATATTAACGTGTGAGGACTACTGGGTTGCCACTCTGCTGGATCCCGGTACAAAGACAATGTGCCCACCTTACTTCCTACACTGGAGCGTGATAGGAAGTTGCGCGACTACAAGCGCACGTTGGTAGACGCGCTACTGAGAGCATTCCCAAATGTCACAGTGGAACCAGTGGAAGCCCAAGGCGAAGGCAGAGGAGGAGCAAGAGGTCGCCAACGCAGCTGTGTCACG
Organism: Bufo bufo; assembly: GCF_905171765.1. Lineage (NCBI taxonomy): Eukaryota > Metazoa > Chordata > Amphibia > Anura > Bufonidae > Bufo > Bufo bufo. Next base: position 3,367 of record NW_024400177.1, read on the forward strand.
GCCAGCTCCTCTGAGGGCAGGGTTAGCATGGCAGAGATGTGGAAAAGTTTTGTCAACACGCCACAGCTAACTGCACCACCACCTGATACGGAACGTGTTAGCAGGAGGCAACATTTCACTAACATGGTGGAACAGTACCTGTGCACACCCCTCCACGTACTGACTGATGGTTCGGCCCCATTCAACTTCTGGGTCTCCAAATTGTCCACGTGGCCAGAGCTAGCCTTTTATGCCTTGGAGGTGCTGGACTGCCCGGCGGCCAGCATTTTGTCTGAACGTGTATTCAGCACGGCAGGGGGCGTCATTACAGACAAACGCAGCCGCCTGTCTACAGCCAATGTGGACAAGCTGACGATTATAAAAATGAACCAGGCATGGATCCCACAGGACCTGTCCATCCCTTGTGCAGATTAGATATTAAATACCTCCCCTTAACAATATATTATTCTACTCCAGGGCACTTCCTCATTCAATACTATTTTTAATTTCATTTTACCATTATATTGCGGGGCAACCCAAAGTTGAATGAACCTCTCCTCTGTCTGGCTGCCGGGGCCTAAATGTGTGACAGTGGCCTGTTCCAGTGGTGGGTGAAGTGAAGCCTGATTCTCTGCTATGACATGAAGACTTATTCTGTGCTGACATGAAGCCAGATTCTCTGTTACGCGACCTCTCTCCTCTGCCTGGGTGCCGGGGCCTAAATATGTGACAGTGGCCTGTTTCAGTGGTGGGTGACGTGAAGCCTAATTCTCTGCTATGACATGAAGACAGATTCTGCGCTGACATAAGGCCAGATTCTCTGTTACGGGACCTCTCTCCTCTGCCTGGGTGCCTGGGCATAAATGTGTGACAGTGGCCTGTTCCAGTGGTGGGTGACGTGATGCCTGATTCTCTGCTATGACATGAAGACAGATTCTGCGCTGACATAAGGCCAGATTCTCTGTTACGGGACCTCTCTCCTCTGCCTGGGTGCCTGCGCCTAAATGTGTGACAGTGGCCTGTTCCAGTGGTGGGTGACGTGAAGCCTGATTCTCTGCTATGACATGAAGACAGATTCTGCGCTGACATAAGGCCAGATTCTCTGTTACGGGACCTCTCTCCTCTGCCTGGGTGCCTGGGCCTAAATGTGTGACAGTGGCCTGTTCCAGTGGTGGGTGACGTGAAGCCTGATTCTCTGCTATGACATAAAGACAGATTCTGTGCTGACATAAGGCCAGATTCTCTGTTACGGGACCTCTCTCCTCTGCCTGGGTGCCTTGGCCAAAATGTGTGAAAGTGGCCTGTTCCAGTGGTGGGTGACGTGAAGCCTGATTCTCTGCTATGACATGAAGACAGATTCTGCGCTGACATAAGGCCAGATTCTCTGTTACGGGACCTCTCTCCTCTGCCTGGGTGCCTGGGCCTAAATGTGTGACAGTGGCCTGTTCCAGTGGTGGGTGACGTGAAGCCTGATTCTCTGCTATGACATGAAGACAGATTCTGTGCTGACATAAGGCCAGATTCTCTGTTACGGGACCTCTCTCCTCTGCCTGGGTGCCTGGGCCTAAATGTGTGACAGTGGCCTGTTCCAGTGGTGGGTGACGTGAAGCCTGATTCTCTGCTATGACATGAAGACAGATTCTGCGCTGACATAAGGCCAGATTCTCTGTTACGGGACCTCTCTCCTCTGCCTGGGTGCCTGGGCCTAAATGTGTGACAGTGGCCTGTTCCAGTGGTGGGTGACGTGAAGCCTGATTCTCTGCTATGACACGAAGAAAGATTATGTGCTGACATAAGGCCAGATTCTCTGTTACAGGACCTTTCTCCTCTGCCTGGGTGCCGGGGCCTAAATGTGTGACAGTGGCCTGTTCCAGTGGTGGGTGACGTGAAGCCTGATTCTCTGCTATGACATGAAGACAGATTCTGTGCTGACATAAGGCCAGATTCTCTGTTACAGGACCTCTCTCCTCTGCCTTGGTGCCTGGGCCTAAATGTGTGACAGTGGCCTGTTCCAGTGGTGGGTGACGTGATGCCTGATTCTCTGCTATGACATGAAGACAGATTCTGCGCTGACATAAGGCCAGATTCTCTGTTACGGTACCTCTCTCCTCTGCCTGGGTGCCTGGGCCTAAATGTGTGACAGTGGCCTGTTCCAGTGGTGGGTGACGTGAAGCCTGATTCTCTGCTATGACATGAAGACAGATTCTGCGCTGACATAAGGCCAGATTCTCTGTTACGGGACCTCTCTCCTCTGCCTGGGTGCCTGGGCCTAAATGTGTGACAGTGGCCTGTTCCAGTGGTGGGTGACCTGAAGCCTGATTCTCTGCTATGACATGAAGACTGATTATGTGCTGACATAAGGCCAGATTCTCTGTTACAGGACCTCTCTCCTCTGCCTGGGTGCCTGGGCCTAAATGTGTGACAGTGGCCTGTTCCAGTGGTGGGTGACGTGATGCCTGATTCTCTGCTATGACATGAAGACAGATTCTGCGCTGACATAAGGCCAGATTCTCTGTTACGTGACCGCTCTCCTCTGTCTGGGTGTAGGGGCCTAAATATGTGACAGTGGCCTGTTCCAGTGGTGGGTGACGTGAAGCCTGATTCTCTGCTATGACATAAGGACAGATTCTGTGCTGACATAAGGCCAGATTCTCTGTTACGGGACCTCTCTCCTCTGCCTGGGTGCCTAGGCCTAAATGTGTGACAGTGGCCTGTTCCAGTGGTGGGTGACGTGAAGCCTGATTCTCTGCTATGACATGAAGACAGATTCTGCGCTGACATAAGGCCAGATTCTCTGTTACGGGACCTCTCTCCTCTGCCTGGGTGCCTGGGCCTAAATGTGTGACAGTGGCCTGTTCCAGTGGTGGGTGACGTGAAGCCTGATTCTCTGCTATGACATGAAGGCAGATTCTGCGCTGACATAAGGCCAGATTCTCTGTTATGGGACCTCTCTCCTCTGTCTGGGTGCCGGGCCTAAATATGTGACAGTGGCCTGTTCCAGTGGTTGGTGACGTGAAGCCTGATTCTCTGCTATGACATGAAGACAGATTCTGCGCTGACATAAGGCCAGATTCTCTGTTACGGGACCTCTCTCCTCTGCCTGGGTGCCTGGGCCTAAATGTGTGACAGTGGCCTGTTCCAGTGGTGGGTGACGTGAAGCCTGATTCTCTGCTATGACATGAAGACAGGTTCTGCGCTGACATAAGGCCAGATTCTCTGTTACGGAACCTCTCTCCTCTGCCTGGGTGCCTGGGCCTAAATGTGTGACAGTGGCCTGTTCCAGTGGTGGGTGACGTGAAGCCTGATTCTCTGCTATGACATGAAGACCGATTCTGCGCTGACATAAGGCTAGATTCTCTGTTACGGGACCTCTCTCGTCTGCCTGGGTGCCTGGGCCTAAATGTGTGACAGTGGCCTGTTCCAGTGGTGGGTGACGTGAAGCCTGATTCTCTGCTATGACATGAAGACAGATTCTGTGCTGACATACACTGCGTGCAGAATTATTAGGCAAATGAGTATTTTGACCACATCATCCTCTTTATGCATGTTGTCTTACTCCAAGCTGTATAGGCTCGAAAGACTACTACCAATTAAGCATATTAGGTGATGTGCATCTCTGTAATGAGAAGGGGTGTGGTCTAATGACATCAACACTCTATATTAGGTGTGCATAATTATTAGGCAACTTCCTTTCCTTTGGCAAAATGGGTCAAAAGAAGGACTTGACAGGCTCAGAAAAGTCAAAAATAGTGAGATATCTTGCAGAGGGATGCAGCACTCTTAAAATTGCAAAGCTTCTGAAGCGTGATCATCGAACAATCAAGCGTTTCATTCAAAATAGTCAACAGGGTCGCAAGAAGCGTGTGGAAAAACCAAGGCGCAAAATAACTGCCCATGAACTGAGAAAAGTCAAGCGTGCAGCTGCCAAGATGCCACTTGCCACCAGTTTGGCCATATTTCAGAGCTGCAACATCACTGGAGTGCCCAAAAGCACAAGGTGTGCAATACTCAGAGACACGGCCAAGGTAAGAAAGGCTGAAAGACGACCACCACTGAACAAGACACACAAGCTGAAACGTCAAGACTGGGCCAAGAAATATCTCAAGACTGATTTTTCTATGGTTTTATGGACTGATAAAATGAGAGTGAGTCTTGATGGGCCAGATGGATGGGCCCGTGGCTGGATTGGTAAAGGGCAGATAGCTCCAGTCCGACTCAGACGCCAGCAAGGTGGAGTTGGAGTACTGGTTTGGGCTGGTATCATCAAAGATGAGCTTGTGGGGCCTTTTCGGGTTGAGGATGGAGTCAAGCTCAACTCCCAGTCCTACTGCCAGTTTCTGGAAGACACCTTCTTCAAGCAGTGGTACAGGAAGAAGTCTGCATCCTTCAAGAAAAACATGATTTTCATGCAGGACAATGCTCCATCACACGCGTCCACGTACTCCACAGCGTGGCTGGCAAGAAAGGGTATAAAAGAAGAAAATCTAATGACATGGCCTCCTTGTTCACCTGATCTGAACCCCATTGAGAACCTGTAGTCCATCATCAAATGTGAGATTTACAAGGAGGGAAAACAGTACACCTCTCTGAACATTGTCTGGGAGGCTGTGGTTGCTGCTGCACGCAATGTTGATGTGAACAGATCAAAACACTGACAGAATCCATGGATGGCAGGCTTTTGAGTGTCCTTGCAAAGAAAGGTGGCTATATTGGTCACTGATTTGTTTTTGTTTTGTTTTTGAATGTCAGAAATGTATATTTGTGAATGTTGAGATGTTATATTGGTTTCACTGGTAAAAATAAATAATTGAAATGGGTTTATATTTGTTTTTTGTTAAGTTGCCTAATAATTATGCACAGTAATAGTCACCTGCACACACAGATATCCCCCTAAAATAGCTAAAACTAAAAACAAACTAAAAACTACTTCCAAAAATATTCAGCTTTGATATTAATGAGTTTTTTGGGTTCATTGAGAACATGGTTGTTGTTCAATAATAAAATTAATCCTCAAAAATACAACTTGCCTAATAATTCTGCACTCCCTGTAAGGCCAGATTCTCTGTTACAGGACCTCTCTCCTCTGCCTGGGTGCCTGGGCCTAAATGTGTGACAGTGGCCTGTTCCAGTGGTGGGTGACGTGAAGCCTGATTCTCTGCTATGACATGAAGACAGATTCTGCGCTGACATAAGGCCAGATTCTCTGTTACGGGACCTCTCTCCTCTGCCTGGGTGCCTGGGCCTAAATGTGTGACAGTGGCCTGTTCCAGTGGTGGGTGACGTGAAGCCTGATTCTCTGCTATGACATGAAGACAGATTCTGCGCTGACATAAGGCCAGATTCTCTGTTAAGGGACCTCTCTCCTCTGCCTGGGTGCCTGGGCCTAAATGTGTGACAGTGGCCTGTTCCAGTGGTGGGTGACGTGAAGCCTGATTCTCTGCTATGACATGAAGACTGATTCTGCGCTGACATAAGGCCAGATTCTCTGTTACGGGACCTCTCTCCTCTGCCTAGGTGCCTGGGCCTAAATGTGTGACAGTGGCCTGTTCCAGTTGTGGGTGACGTGAAGCCTGATTCTCTGCTATGACATGAAGACCGATTCTGCGCTGACATAAGGCCAGATTCTCTGTTACGGGACCGCTCTCCTCTGTCTGGGTGCCGGGGCCTAAATATGTGACAGTGGCCTCTTCCAGTGGTGGGTGACATGAAGCCAGATTCTCTGCTATGGCATGAAGAGACTGATTCTCTGCTGACATGAAGCCAGATTCTTTGCTATGGCATGAAGAGACTGATTCTCTGCTGACGTGAAGCCAGATTCTCTGCTATGTGACCTCTGTCCAATTGATATTGGGTCATTTTTATTTTTTTAATTTTTATTTAAATTCATTTCCCTATCCACATTTGTTTGCAGGGGATTTACCTACATGTTGCTGCCTTTTGCAGCCCTCTAGCTCTTTCATGGGCAGTTTTACAGCCTTTTTAGTGCCCAAAAGTTCGGGTCCCCATTGACTTCAATGGGGTTCGGGACGAAGTTCGGTTTGGGTTCGGATCCCGAACCCGAACATTTCCGGGAAGTTCGGCCGAACTTCTCGAACCCGAACATCCAGGTGTTCGCTCAACTCTACTTACGACCATATAAGGGTGTTTCTAAAAATTACAGAATCAGGGCAATAAATGATGCGTTTTGTTTGGCTGTTAACCCTTGCTTTGTTACTGGAAAAAAATGATTAAAAAATAAAATTTGCCAAAAAATCGAAATTCTTAAATTTAATCTCCATTTGCCAATAACTCTTGTGGAACAACTAAATGGTTAACACAGTTTGTAAAATCAGTTTTGAATACCTTGAGGGGTGTAGTTTCTTAGATAGGGTAAATTTAATGGAGTTTCTACTCTAGGGGTGCATCAGGGGGTCTTCAAATGGGACATGGTGTAAATAAACTAGTCCAGCAAAATCTGCCTTCCAAAAACCACATGGCGCTCCTTTCCCTCTACGCCCTGCCGTGTGCCTGTATAGTAGTTTACGACCACATATGGGGTGTTTCTGCAAATTGCAGAATCTGGGCAATACATATTGAGTTTTATTTGGCTGTTAACTCTTGCTTTATTACTGGAAAAAATTGATTCAAATGGAAAATTTGGCAATAAATATAAATTCTTAAATTTCATCTCCATTTGCCAATAACTTTTGTGGAACACCTAAAGGGTTAACAAAGTTTGTAAAATCAGTTTTGAATACCTTGAGGGGTGTAGTTTCTTAGATATTGTCACTTTTATGGAGTTTCTACTCTAGGGGTGCATCAGGGGGGCTTCAAATGGGACATGGTGTAAATAAACCAGTCCAGCAAAATCTGCCTTCCAAAAACCACATGGCGCTCCTGTCCCGTTATGCCCTACAGTGTGCCCGTAGAGTAGATTATGACCATATATGGTGTTTCTAAAAATTACAGAATCAGGGCAATAAATGATGTATTTTCTTTGGCTGTTAACCCTTGCTTAGTTACTGGAAAAAATTTATAAAAATAAAAAAAAGTAAAAAAATCGAAATTCTGAAATTTTATCTCCATTTGTCATTAACTCTTGTGGAACTCCTAAAGGGTTTAACGACGTTTGTAAAATCAGTTTTGAATACCTTGAGGGGTGTAGTTTCTTAGATAGGGTCACTTTTATGGAGTTTCTACTCTAGGGGTGCATCAGCGGGGCTTCAAATGGGACATGGTGTAAATAAACCAGTCCAGCAAAATCTGCTTTCCATAAACCACACGGCGCTCCTTTCACTCTACGCCCTGCCGTGTGCCTGTACAGTAGTTTACGACAACATATGGGGTGTTTCTGCAAACTACAGAATCAGGGCAATAAATATTGAGTTTTATTTGGCTTTTAACCCTTGCTTTCTTATTGGAAAAATTGATTAAAATGAAAAATTTGCCAAAAAATTTTAATTCTTTAATTTCTTCTCTATTTGCCAATAACTCTTGTGAAACACCTAAAGGGTTAACAAAGTTTGTAAAATCAGTTTTGAATACCTTGAGGGGTGTAGTTTCTTAGATAGTGTCACTTTTATGGAGTTTCTACTCTAGGGGTGCATCAAGGGGACTTCAAATGGGACATGGTGTAAATAAACCAGTCCAGCAAAATCTGCCTTCCAAAAACCACATGGCGCTCCTTTCCCTTTATGCCCTACCGTGTGCCAGTACAGTAGTTTACGACCATATATGGTGTTTCTAAAAATTACAGAATGAAGGCAATAAATCATGAGTTTTATTTGGCTGTTAACCCTTGCTTTGTTACTGGAAAAAATGGATACAAATGGAAAATTTACCAAAAAATGTAAATTCTTAAATTTTATCTCCATTTGCCAATAACTTGTGGAACACCTAAAGGGTTAACAAAGTTTGTAAAATTAGTTTTGAATACCTTGAGGGGTGTAGTTTCCTAGATAGGGTCACTTTTAAGGAGTTTCTACTGTAGAGGTGCATCAGCGGGGCTTCATATGGGACATGGTGTAAATAAACCAGTCTAGCAAAATCTGACTTCCAAAAATCACATGGCGCTCCTTTCCCTCTACGCCCTACTGTGTTCCCGTACTGTAGCTTACGACCATATATGGGTGTTTCTAAAAATTACAGAATCAGGGCAATAAATGATGCGTTTTGTTTGGCTGTTAACCCTTGCTTTGTTACTGGAAAAAATGGATTAAAATGGAAAATTTGCCCAAAAATCGAAATTCTTAAATTTAATCTCCATTTGCCAATAACTCTTGTGGAACACCTAAAGGGTTAACACAGTTTGTAAAATCAGTTTTGAATACATTGAGGGGTGTGTTTTCTTAGATAGGGTCAATTTAATGTAGTTTCTACTCTAGGGGTGCATCAGGGGGTCTTCAAATGGGACATGGTGTAAATAAACCAGTCCAGCAAAATCTGCCTTCCAAAAACCACATGGCACCCCTTTCCTTCTACGCCCTGGCGTGTGCCTGTACGGTAGTTTACGACCACATATGGGGTGTTTCTGCAAACTACAGAATCAGGGCAATAAATATTGAGTTTTGTTTGACTGTTACCCCTTGCTTTGTTACTGGAAAAAATGGATTAAAATGGAAAATTTGGCAAAAAATTTAAATTCTTAAATTTCATCTCCATTTGCAAATAACATTTGTGGAACACCTAAAGGGTTAACAAAGTTTGTAAAATCAGTTTTGAATACCTAGAGGGGTGTAGTTTCTTAGATAGTGTCACTTTTATAGAGTTTCTACTCTAGGGGTGCTTTAGGGGGGCTTCAAATGGGACATGGTGTAAATAAACCAGTCCAGCAAAATCTGCCTTCCAAAAACCACATGGCGCTCCTTTCCCTCTATGCCCTATCATGTGCCCGTACAGTAGTTTACGACCATATATGGTGTTTCTAAAAATTACAGAATCAGGGCAATAAATGATGCATTTTGTTTGGCTGTTAACCCTTGCTTTTTTACTCGAAAAAATTGATTAAAATGGAAAATTTGCCAAAAAATCGAAATTATTAAATTTAATCACCATTTACCAATAACTTTTGTGGAACACCTAAAGAGTTAACACAGTTTGGAAAATCAGTTTTGAATACCTTGAGGGGTGTAGTTTCTTAGATAGTGTCACTTTTATGAAGTTTCTACTCTAGGGGTGCATCAGTGGGGCTTCAAATGGGACATGGTGTAAATAAACCAGTCCAGCAATATCTGCCTTCCAAAAACCATATGGCGCTCTTTTCCCTTTATGCCCTACCGTGTGTCTGTACAGTAGTTTACGACCATATATCGAGTTTCTAAAAATTAATGAATCAGGGCAATAAATGATGTGTTTTGTTTGGCTGTTAACCCTAACTTTGTTACTGTAAAAAATTGATTAAAATAAAAAATATGCCCAAAAATCGAAATTCTGAAATTTTATCTCCATTTGCTATTAACTCTTATGGAACACCTAAAGGGTTAACGACGTTTGTAAAAACAGTTTTGAATACCTTGAGGGTGTAGTTTCTTAGATAGAGTCACTTTTATGGAGTTTCTACTCTAGGGGTGCATCAAGGGGGCAACAAATGGAACATGGTGTAAATAAACCAGTCCAGCAAAATCTGCCTTCCAAAAACCACACGGCGCTCCTTTCCCACTATGCCCTGCCATGTGCCTGTACAGTAATTTACGACCATATATGGGGTGTTTCTGCAAACTATAGAATCAGGGCAATAAATATTGAGTTTTATTTGGCTGTTAACCCTTGCTTTCTTATTGGAAAAAAATGGAATAAATTGGAAAATTTGGCAAAAAATTGACATTCTTAAATTTCATCTACATTTGCCAATAACTCTTGTGGAACACCTAAAGGGTTAACAAAGTTAGTAAAATCAGTTTTGAATACCTTGAGGGGTGTAGTTTCTTAGATAGCGTCACTTTTATGGAGTTTCTACTCTAGGGGTGCATCAGGGGTGCTTCAAATAGGACATGGTGTAAATAAACCAGTCCAGCAAAATCTGCCTTCCAAAAACCACACGGCGCTCCTTTCCTTCTGCGCCCTGCCCTGTGCCTGTACAGTAGTTTATGACCAAATATGGGGTGTTTTTGCAAACAACAGAATCAGGGCAATAAATATTGAGTTTTGTTTGCTGATAACCCTTGCTTTATTACTGGAAAAAATGGATTAAAATGGAAAATTTGGCAATAAATATAAATTCTTAAATTTCATCTCCATTTGCCAATAACTTTTGTGGAACACCTAAAGGGTTAACAAAGTTTGTAAAATCAGTTTTAAATACCTTGAGGGGTGTAGTTTCTTAGATAGTGTCACTTTTATGGAGTTTCTACTCTAGAGGTGCATCAGCGGGGCTTCAAATGGGACATGGTGTAAATAAACCAGTCTAGCAAAATCTGCCTTCCAAAAACCACATGGCGCTCCTTTCCCTTTATGCCCTACCGTGTGCCCGTACAGTAGTTTACGACCATATATGGTGTTTCTAAAAATTACAGAATCAGGGCAATAAATGATGAGTTTTATTTGGCTGTTATCCCTTGCTTTGTTACTGGAAAAAATTGATTAAAATGGAAAATTTACCAAAAAATTGAAATTCTTAAATTTTATCTCCATTTGCCAATAACTCTTGTGGAACACCTAAAGGGATAACAAAGTTTGTAAAAATCAGTTTTGAATACCTTGAGGGGTGTAGTTTCTTAGATGGGGTCACTTTTATGAAGTTTTTACTCTAGAGGTGCATCAGGGGGGCTTCAAATGGGACATGCTGTATATAAACCAGTCCAGCAAAATCCGACTTCCAAAAATCACATGGCGTTCCTTTCCCTCTACGCCCTACCGTGTGCCCATACTGTAGCTTACGACCATATATGGGTGTTTCTAAAAATTATAGAATCAGGGCAATAAATGATGCATTTTGTTTGGCTGTTAACCTTGCATTGTTACTGGAATAAATGGATTAAAATGGAAAATTTGCCCAAAAATCGAAATTCTTAAATTTAATCTCCATTTGCCAATAACTCTTGTGGAACACCTAAAGGGTTAACACAGTTTGTAAAATCAATTTTGAATACATTGAGGGGTGTATTTTCTTAGATAGGGTAAATTTAATGGAGTTTCTACTCTAGGTGTGCATCAGGGGTCTTCAAATGGGACATGGTGTAAATAAACCAGTCCAGCAAAATCTGCCTTCCAAAAACCACACGGCACTCCTTTCCCTTTATGCCCTACCGTGTGCCTGTACAGTAGTTTACGACCATATATCAAGTTTCTAAAAAATAAAGAATCAGGGCAATAAATGATATGTTTTGTTTGGCTGTTAACCCTAACTTTGTTACTGTAAAAAATTTATTAAAATAATAAATATGCCCAAAAATCGAAATTCTGAAATTTTATCTCCATTTGCTATTAACTCTTATGGAACACCCAAAAGGTTAACGACATTTGTAAAAACAGTTTTGAATACCTTGAGGGTGTAGTTTCTTAGATAGAGTCACTTTTATGGAGTTTCTACTCTAGGGGTGCATCAAGGGGGCAACAAATGGAACATGGTGTAAATAAACCAGTCCAGCAAAATCTGCCTTCCAAAAAACCACACGGCGCTCCTTTCCCACTATGCCCTGCCATGTGCCTGTACAGTAATTTACGACCATATATGGGGTGTTTCTGCAAACTACAGAATCAGGGCAATAAATATTGAGTTTTATTTGGCTGTTAACCCTTGCTTTCTTATTGGAAAAAATGGATTAAATTGAAAATTTGCCAAAAAATTGAAATTCTTAAATTTCATCTACATTTGCCAATAACTCTTGTGGAACACCTAAAGGGTTAACAAAGTTTGTAAAATCAGTTTTGAATACCTGGAGGGGTTTAGTTTCTTAGATAGTGTCACTTTTATGGAGTTTCTACTCTAGGGATGCATCAGGAGGGCTTAAAATGGGACATGGTGTAAATAAACCAGTCCAGCAAAATCTGCCTTCCAAAAACCACACGGCGCTCCTTTCCCTTTATGCCCTACCGTGTGCCTGTACAGTAGTTTACGACCATATATGGTGTTTCTAAAAATTACAGAATCAGGGCAATAAATGATATGTTTTGTTTGGCTGTTAACCTTGCATTGTTACTGGAAAAAATGGATTAAAATGGAAAATTTGCCCAAAAATCGAAATTCTTAAATTTAATCTCCATTTGCCAATAACTCTTGTGGAACACCTAAAGGGTTAACACAGTTTGTAAAATCAGTTTTGAATACATTGAGGGGTGTATTTTCTTAGATAGGGTCAATTTAATGGAGTTTCTACTCTAGGTGTGCATCAGGGGGGCTTCAAATGGGACATGGTGTAAATAAACCAGTCCAGCAAAATCTGCCTTCCAAAAACCACATGGCGCTCCTTTCCTTCTACGCCCTGCCGTGTGCCTGTACGGTAGTTTACGACCACATATGGGGTGTTTCTGCAAACTACAGAATCAGGGCAATAAATATTGAGTTTTGTTTGGCTGTTAACCCTTGCTTTGTTACTGGAAAAAATGGATTAAAATGGAAAATTTGCCAAAAAATTTAAATTCTTAAATTTCATCTCCATTTGCCAATAACTTTTGTGGAACACCTAAAGGGTTAACAAAGTTTGTAAAATCAGTTTTGAATACCTTGAGGGGTGTAGTTTCTTAGATAGTGTCACTTTTATGGAGTTTCTACTCTAAGGGTGCATCAGGGGGGCTTCAAATGGGACATGGTGTAAATAAACCAGTCCAGCAAAATCTGCCTTCCAAAAACCACACGGCGCTCCTTTCCCTTTATGCCCTACCGTGTGCCCGTACAGTAGTTTACGACCATATATGGTGTTTCTGAAAATTACAGAATCAGGGCAATAAATGATGCATTTTGTTTGGCTGTTAACCCTTGCTTTGTTACTGGAAAAAATGGATTAAAATGGAAAATTTGCCAAAAAATCTAAATTCTTAAATTTAATCTCCATTTGCCAATAACTCTTGTGGAACACCTAAAGGGTTAACAAAGTTTGTAAAATCAGTTTTGAATACCTTGAGGGGTGTAGTTTCTTAGATAGGGTCACTTTATGGAGTTTCTACTCTAGAGGTGCATGAAGGGGACTTCAAATGGGACATGGTGTAAATAAACCAGTCCAGCAAAATCTGCCTTCCAAAAACCACACGGCGCTCCTTTCCCTCTACACCCTGCCGTGTGCCTGTACAGTAGTTTACGATCACATATGGGGTGTTTCTGCAAACTACAGAATCAGGGCAATAAATATTAAGTTTTATTTGGCTGTTAACCCTTGCTTTATTACTGGAAAAAATTGAATAAAATTGAAAATTTGGCAAAAAATTGACATTATTAAATTTCATCTCTATTTGCTAATAACTCTTGTGGAATACCTAAAGGGGTAACAAAGTTTCTAAAAATCAGATTGGAATACCTTGAGGGGTGTAGTTACTTAGATAGTGTCACTTTTATGGAGTTTCTACTCTAGGGGTGCATCAGGGGGGCTTCAAATGGGACATGGTGTAAATAAACCAGTCCAGCAAAATCTGCCTTCCAAAAACCACATGGCGCTCTGTTCCTTCTGACCCCTGCCGTGAGCCTGTACAGTATTTTACAACCACATATGGAGTGTTTCTGCAAAACTACAGAATCAGGGCAATAAATATTGATTTTATTTTGCTGTTAAAACTTGCTTTATTACTGAAAAAAATGGAATACAATTGAAAATTTGGCAAAAAATTTACATTCTTAAATTTCATCTCCTTTTGCCAATAACTCTTGTGGAACACCTAAAGGGTTAACAAAGTTTGTAAAATCAGTTTTGAATTCCTTGAGGGGTGTAGTTTCTTAGATATGGTCAATTTAATGGCGTTTCTACTCTAGGGGTGCATCAGGGGGGCTTCAAATGGGACATGGTGTAAATAAACCAGTACAGCAAAATCTGCCTTCCAAAAACCACATAGCGCTCCTTTCCCTTTATGCCCTACCGTTTGCCAGTATAGTAGATTACGACCATATATGGTGTTTCTAAAAATTACAGAATCAGGGCAATAAATGTTGTGTTTTGTTTGACTGTTAACCCTTGCCTTGTTACTGGAAAAAATAGGTGAAAATAAAAAATATGCTAAAAAATCTAAATTCTGAAATTTTATCTCCATTTGCCATTAACTCTTGAGGAACACCTAAAGGGTTAACGACGTTTGTAAAATCAGTTTTGAATACCTTGAGGGGTGTAGTTTCCTAGATAGGGTCACTTTTATGGAGTTTCTACTCTAGGGGTGCATCAAGGGGGCAACAAATGGAACATGGTGTAAATAAACCAGTCTAGCAAAATCTGCCTTCCAAAAACCACACGGTGCTCCGGTCCCTCTACGCCCTGCCGTGTGCATGTACAGTAGTTTACGACCACATATGGGGTGTTTCTGCAAACTACAGAATCAGGGCAATAAATATTGAGTTTTATTTGGCTATTAACGCCTTGCTTTATTACTGGAAAAAATTGACTAAAACTGGAAATTTGGCAAAAAATTGACATTCTTAAATTTCATCTCCATTTGCCAATAACACTTGTGGAACACCTAAAGGGTAAACAAAGTTTGTAAAATCAGTTTTGAATACCTTGAAGGGTGTAGTTTCTTAGATGGGGTCACTTTTATGATGTTTTTACTCTAGGGGTGCATCAGGGGGGCTTCAAATGGGACATGGTGTAAATAAACCAGTCTAGCAAAATCCGACTTCCAAAAATTACATGGCGCTCCTTTTTTTCTACGCCCTACCGTGTGCTCGTACTGTAGGTTACGACCACATATGGGTGTTTCTAAAAATTACAGAATCAGGGTAATAAATGATGCGTTCTGTTTGGCTGTTAACCCTTGCTTTGTTACTGGAAAAAATGGATTAAAATTGAAAATTTGCCAAAAAATCAAAATTCTTAAATTTTATCTCCATTTGCCAATAACTCTTGTGGAACACTCAAAGGGTTAACACAGTTTGTAAAATCAGTTTTGAATACCTTGAGGGGTGTAGTTTCTTAGTTAAGGTCACTTTTATGAAGTTTCTAATCTAGGGGTGCATCAGGGGGGCTTCAAATGGGACATGGTGTAAATAAACCTGTCCAGCAAAATCTGTCTTCCAAAAAGCACACGGCGCTCCTTTCCCTCTACGCCCTGCCGTGTGCCTGTACAGTAGTTTACGACCACATATGGGATGTTTATGCAAACTACAGAATCAGGGAAATAAATATTGAGTTTTATTTGGCTTTTAAACCTTGCTTTATTACTGGAAAAAATGGAATAAAATTGAAAATTTGGCAAAAAATTTACATTCTTAAATTTCATCTCCATTTGCCAATAACTCTTGTGGAACACCTAAAGGGTTAACAAAGTTTGTAAAATCAGTTTTGAATACCTAGAGGGGTGTATTTTCTTAGATAGTGTCACTTTTATGGAGTTTCTACTCTAGGGGTGCATCAGGGGGGCTTCAAATGGGACATGGTGTAAATAAACCAGTCCAGCAAAATCTGCCTTCCAAAAACCACACGGCGCTCCTTTCCCTCTACGCCCTGCCGTGTGCCTGTACAGTAGTTTACGACCACATATGGGGTGTTTCTGCAAACTAGACAAAAACACAGAAATATAGTGGCAATACTGGAGGAGCGGCTCAACCCCTAACACTGTAGCGTGTTTTACATTGGAGGAGCAGCCCCACCGCATGTGGACCGCAGCAAACGACTATCCCCAGCAAAAAATGCATACGGTGGAGGATGTCGGCGCGGTCCACATGCACCACAAGGGCATCCTGCACAAAACGGAGCATTGTGCGGATGTAAATACAATCATATAAATCACAGAAAAAATGCACCAAACGGATATGCCACTGACTATACTGGCTAGTCATAAATGCAGATATTAAAAGCTGAGACTTTCGCCAATATATTCCTGTCAGGAAAATATCGGAGCCCATCATTGCACCACGTCACGGTCACTCAGCATGGCAAAGGGTCCTACCACTACGCTACCTATGGTGTGAACACGGTCTGAAGGTGATGTAATCCAGCTCGCAGCCAGGCTTCCACACAAACGCCTAGCAGGACAACTAGTGCAATGTGAACAAAGCCAAGACTGCAAGCCACGCCCATATCAGACCCTGTGATGGAGGTCACCAGGTGCAAAAGAGTGCTTGAATGCCAGGTAACGGCACATACACTACATATAAAACAAGACAAAAACACAGAAATATAGTGGCAATACTGGAGGAGCGGCTCAACCCCTAACACTGTAGCGTGTTTTACATTGGGGGAGCAAACTACAGAATCAGGGCAATAAATACTGAGGTTTATTTGGTTGTAAACCCTTGCTTTGTTACTGGAAAAAATTGATTAAAATGGAAAATTTGCCAACAAATTTAAAATCTTAAATTTTATTTCTATTTGCCAATCACTCTTGTGGAACACCTAAAGGGTTAACAAAGTTTGTAAAATCAGTTTTGAATTCCTTGAGGGGTTTAGTTTCTTAGATAGTGTCACTTTTATGGAGTTTCTACTCTAGGGGTGCTTTAGGGGGGCTTCAAATGGGACATGGTGTAAATAAACCAGTCCAGCAAAATCTGCCTTCCAAAAACCACATGGCGCTCCTTTCCCTCTACCCCCTATCATGTGCCCGTACAGTAGTTTATGACCATATATGGTGTTTCTAAAAATTACAGAATCAGGGCAATAAATGATGCATTTTGTTTGGCTGTTAACCCTTGCTTTTTTACTTGAAATTATTGCTTAAAATTGAAAATTTGCCAAAAAATTGAAATTCAGAAATTTTATCTCCATTTGCCATTAACTCTTGTGGAGCACCTAAAGGGTTAACGACGTTTGTAAAATCAATTTTTAATACCTTGAGGGGTGTATTTTCTAGAATGGGGTCATTTTTGGGTGGTTTATATTATGTAAGCCTCACAAAGTGACTACAGACCTAAACTGGTCCTTAAAAATTGGGTTTTTGAAAATTTCTGAATAATTTCAAAATTTGCTTCTAAACTTCTAAGCCTTGTAACATCCCCAAAAAATAAAATTGCATTCCCAAAATGATCCAAACATGAAGTAGACATATGATGAATGTAAAGTAATAACTACTTTTGGAGGTATTACTTTGTATTATAGAACTAGAGAAATTGAAACTTGGAAATTTGCAATATTTTTTAAATTTTAGGTTAATTTGGTATTTTTTCATAATCAAAAATGATTTTTTTTTTACTCCATTTTACCAGTGTCATGAAGTACAATATGTGACGAAAAAACAGTCTTAGAATGGCCTGGATAAGTAAAAGCGTTTTTAAAGTTATTCACACTTAAAGTGACATTGGCCAGATTTGCAAAAAATGTCCTGGTCCTTAAGGTGAAATATGGCCGTGTCCTTAAGGGGTTAAAAAGTTAAAATGTTTTTAAAAGTTTGATTGAAATAGCTTTTAATTTCAGTAAATATGCTGCAAACAGAACAAATGACAATTTTCAGTACTTTACAATCTATGAAGTGTTTTGAAACTTACTGTGCGTCATAATTTGGAACATTGCATTGTAAGTTTTTTATGTTTAAAAAAAATACTGTTATCATTAGGAGGTTTGTTCAATCAAATTTGAATTGTACTCCTAATAGTTGATAACATAAGAATTATGCTGACTGTTATATACATCAATGATTTAGGTAAATGAGAAAAATATAATTTGCATAATAATTTGGAACAGGGTTTATATGGCCACGTTCAGCAGCAAGTGAATGTATCTCTGGCACACAGTGTCGGTGCAAAGATACATCTGACCACAGACACGTGGTATTAGCAAAAATAAACAGGGAAGGTACATAACTTTTACTGCCTACTGGGTGAACCTTCTGACGTTCGAAAAGCATGAACCCATGCCACCCGTGTGGATTTGGTGTTATCACCATGGATTGCATGCAGACCTGCCTCTTCTTCTCCTCCTTCTACTCAATCCTCCGTCTCCTCCTCAGCTGACTCCTCCTTTTCCACTGCTACCGCCTCTTCCACTGCACCCCCCAAGCTCCCCAGAACCTATTCCATGTGCCAGGTGAGACGTTGCCATGCTGTGCTTCGGCTGTTGTGCCTGGAATTCAAGAGCCACACCGATCCTGCACTCCTTTCAGCTTTGCGGTCAGAAGCCGATCAGTATCTAACCCCGCTAAATTTGACAGTTGGTAAAGTGGTGTGCGACAACGGTGACCAATCTGCTGAACGCGCTGAAACAGGGCAAAATGACACACGTACCGTGCATGGCACACGTCCTGAACTTAGTTGTGCAACGATTCGTTGCCAGGACGTCTTGCGGCAGGCCAGGAAAATCTCTGGCCATTTTAGAAGATCTTACACAGCCATATCTTGCCTTGCTGACGTTCAGCGGCGTCACCACCTGCCTGTCAGACGTCTGATTTGTGACTGCCCGACGCACTGGAACTCCACCTTGTATATGCTTGATAGGCTGCTCCAGCAGAAACATGCAGTTAACGACTACCTGTACGAACTCTGCGGCAGGACAGGTTCTGGGGAGCTTGTTTTTTTTTCACCACGCCAGTGGCTGCTCATGCGCAATGCATGCAGACTTCTATGGCCATTTGATGAGATCACCAAACTGGTCAGTCGCAACCAGGGCGCCATCAATGACATCGTACCTTACGCCTTCTTTCTGGAGCGTGCATTGCGTCATGTCATTAATCAAGCCGTCAAGGAGCAGGAAGATGAGGAAGTTGCAATGCTGGATGAATTCCCAAGGGGGGCTACTCCATCTGAGACAAGTCAACAGGAGTCTGAAGAGGAGTCAGAGGAGGATGGTGCCAGGGCGGAGGAGGAGGAACAAGAAGAGCATGCTTTAAACTTTTCTGGGATTTCTGGTGTTGTCCGTAGCTGGAGGGAGAAGACCGAGGACGACATTATCCTGGATAATGAGCAGGAGCCAGGCCACTCCACCGCTTCCATTTTATTGCAAATGGGGGCCTTCATGCTCCACGGTTTGAAGAGGGACCCCCTTATAAAAAGCATAAAAGGCAAGGATCAGTACTGGGTGGCAACGTACTTAGACCCCCGGTACAAACCCAAAATGGCGGACATGTTACCAGCATCATTACCAAATCATTCTTGCAGCCAACCCATCGACAGCTGCCCTCCGGATCTAGCCTCAGGGAATGCCTAGACCGACAGGTGTCCGACTACATCAGGTTAACGGCCGATGTGGACGCTATGAGAAGCGAGGAACCCCTGGACTACTGTGTGTGCAGCCTTGACCTGTGGCACAATTTGCCATGGAACTCTTGGCTTGCCCCTTGTCCAGTGTCCTGTCCGAAAGGACGTTCAGCGCAGCATGGGGGATCGTGACTGATAAGCGCACTCGCCTAGCTCACGACAGTGTGGACTACCTCACATTTCTAAAAATGATTGAGGCATGGATCTCGGAGGAATTCAACACCTGTGACGACCACGTTTAATTGAATTTCCTCATGACAGCCCACAAATATCAGCCACCCAGAACAAATATTGGTCCCTGTCTTAGGTAAATACAGCTCATAAAAGGTCTTTTCTGTCCGTTGAATGCCTAATGTTTTGGGCATCGGAGGAATTCAACACCTGTGACAACCACGTGTTTCAACAATTATCATTAGGGGTTTTTTCAAGAGGGGGGGATTTCGTTGGCCATGTTTTTAATCCAATTTTATATTTTTAGTTCTTTTAAACATATGTATTTGACCTCTATTTGTACTGGCCTTCAGTAAAATTGATATCCATTGATCGTTTAATCTACCTTCAGCTGCATACTTACTTGTTCTTTTATGTACGCTGAATGCATAATTATTGGGGCTTGTAGTACACTGGCCTGCTGGAAAATTTATATTTAATGACCGTGTAATCTACCTCAAGCCACATACTTACTTGTTCTTTTATCTACGCTGAATGTATAATTTTTTGGACCTGTAGTACACTGGCCTGCTGAAAAATTTATATCCAATGATCGTGTAATCTACCTCCAGCCACATACTTAATTGCTCTTTTATGTATGCTAAATGCATAATTTTTGGGACCTGTAGTACACTGGCCTGCTGGAAAATTGATATCCAATGACTGTGTAATCTACCTCAAGCCACATACTTAATTGTTCTTTCATGAACGTTGAATGCATAATTTTTGGGGCCTGTAGTACACTGGCCTGCTGGAAAATTGATATCCAATGACCGTGTAATCTACCTCCAGCCACATACTTACTTGTTCTTTTCTGTACGGTGAATGAATAATTGTTGCGGCCTCTGAAGAATTTAACACCAGTGACGAACACGTGTTATCAAATTTCAACTATTATCATTAGGGTATTTTTCAAGAGGGGGGATTTCGTTAGCCATGTTTTTAATCCAATTTTATATTTTTAGTTCTTTTAAACATATGTATTTAACCTTTATTTGTACTGGCCTGCAGTAAAATTGATATCCATTGACCATGTAATATACCTCCGGCCACAAAATCACTTAATCTTTTCTGTCAGGTGAATTCCTAATGTTTGGAGCCTGTAGTCCAGTGGCCTACAGTAAAATTTTTATCAAATGACTGCATAATGTACCTCGAAACACATAATCATAATTTCTTTTATGTCAGGTGAATGACTAATTTTTAAGGCCCGTACCCTCGTGGCCTAAAATAAAAAACTTCTAGGCTCCAACAGGGCACATTCCAGAGAATTTCCCTTTAAGACGCATAAAAATGTCTCCTGATTAAGATACATATTTTTTGTTGATCCCTCTCTAGTATGTCACTGCCCATGTTGTGGGACTATTTGTACACTTCTACTAAGTATTTCGGTGGCTGCAAATTTGAGCTGAAGGTTTTACAGGTTCACCTGCCATTAAAGTGAATGGGGCCCGCCGCAAACTTGTGGTTCGCGAACATTTGATCGCGTTCACGCGATCGCGTTCCCGGACTGTCCTGGCCGATGTTCGTCCATCACTATGTATGACTATTCATGCTCCTGTGTAACAATGGCCGCTTCTGAGTATCAGAAGCCTGTTCCTGGAGCCATCACATGTGTGATTGCTAACTATCGTATGTTTGGAAGTGACTGTCTTGTGTGTTTTCTGTATGTGTGGGTTTTGGAAGACTAGATTGAAGTCTGAACAAGTTTTATGCCCATGTCTCTGTATGTTTGGATTGCAGTAGTCTTGCCTCAAGTTTGAACAAGCTCCAAGTCCATCTGTTTGTCCTGCCCTGTAAGTCAGCTGCCTTCAATCTGGATTCCACCCTTATGGTGTTTTCCAGTTTGATGCACAGTGGTTCCCCAAAGTCTGCAAAAACAGATCATCAAAGATAAGAGTCATGTACTCAGGCCCTTTAAAAAGGCCACAAAATGTGTCAGTAGAGACGACTGTGGCATTAACAATGTCATCACCATCATATTTATCTTAGAGCAGACACTTACACCGATGCAAGGGATGGAGGAAGAGGAGGAGGATGAGGAGCTGCCACTGGAGGAAAAGGAGGAGGTGATTGAAGAGTAGGAGGATTACGATGATAATGATGGCACCCTCCTCTATAACCAATCATCTCAGTGGTGGGTGGAGCCAGGAAGAACTGGGTCCTTGGGTACACTAGCCAGAATGGCAAGCTGTATGCTTCCTTTCTTATGTAATGAAAGGCATATTATTCAAATAAAGCAATCTGATGATTACTGGATAGTCATGCTTTTAGATCCTCACTGTCAAAGCAAAATTGGAGAATGTTTTCTGTTGCAGAAAGGGAGGCCAAATCACTTTATTTCCAGCAAACACTGTGTATGTAGCTTAAAGCAGCTTTTCACAAACAGATGCATTGCACCCACGTGTCTGAAGACCCTCTTCGCCATTTATTCCTGCCAACCATTGCCAAAACCTGCTGGGACCAGAGACCAAAGCTGTATACTGCGTGGATACAAGTTATCTTCAGTAAAAAAAACGTTTGAACTTCATCTAAATGTCTGGACATCATTTCTGCTCCAAAATTCCTCTATTACTCCTACTATCACTACACTAAAATTTATTGCAAGTGAGCCAGGAGTCCAGCCGTACCCAGGTAGGAGACACTGTTGACACAATTACCATTACCCTATAGAGACATTATAGGCCATTGTACCACTCTGGCATTCCTAATCTGGGACATGCGTTGTAACACCTTGAAAGGGCCCTGGGGTAATACCCTGCACACGCTGGAATTGGTGTCACGAACAAATACAAACTATTATACCCGTATCCTGGCCCACTGCATAAGTGGCGTCAGTGTACCCGTTCCTGGTTACTACAGTGTCCAGCAGTTTTGTCAAAATGAATGAGGATTAGATCTGCAATGATTTTCACACTCCTCTGGCTGTGGCCGATAAATAGATCTGCCCCATCGTGTCACTGTTGCTGTCTGCCTGCTTACCATCATGTTCTGTACCATATACAGTATCTGCTTCTGCCGCCACCACCACAGCTGCTACTCTCTGCTGCTAACCCCCTATTGCGGCTACCATTACCGCTACACAGGGCCACTACTATTACTACTACTACTACCCCTAAACCGCCACACACACATCTCCTGCCACATCTGTTCCATATTGTGCTACTACTGCTGCCACTACTATTGCAATCAGAGGCCACTATTCGGCTGGTGTGGAAGTACCCTTAGCGGATCTATGCTCTGTGCTTACATTTTTAATGGATTTCAAAGTGCTGGAAGAAAATCTATGGTTGGAATAAATAAAGCACACTGACATATTTTTCACATAATCTTTCTTAGGATTATTTTTACAGTTCCTAACAATTCCCCTGCACAATCTCTGGATGTAAATCAGTCCCAGGTAATGAATATAAGCAGCTGCTGACTGTCATCTCTCCTCTGTGCTGAGGTTCTGTGGAGCTGTCAGTGACCAGACTGCAGGAGAAGACCTCATGGGTCATGGATTGGTCTCCCACGTACTCCTTATCTTATATGTTCATTATCTTTCTACCTGTTACAGTTTCTGGGCAGCGATCCTCATCATGTAGCCTGACTAACCTGAGAGTTGAGTTTGAATACAAATATTATCAGAAAGGAGACATCATTATCGGAGGGCTGATTTCTGCTCATGTGGACACTTTGAGTCTTCCTGAATTTTCTAAAGATAGTTGTTTATTCCTTTACTGTACAGAGTTAGTAGATGTTTTCACCACACTGTATATATTGTAAATGATTGCATTGCTTTTAGGGAATAATTCAGTGCCTGACAGAGACATCATACATCATATGTGTCAGCGACACATAGAATCCATATCAGACCTTCACTGTGATCAGTAATTTGCATTGTTATTTTTATTCCAAAACCAGGAGGGTCCTAAAGAAGGTGCAAACCTTTCTATTACACATTTTTTCTTTTATTTTCAAAAATGTTGCAGTGTGAATGTGGCCATAGGGTAAGGTCACCACATAAAATTTTAATGCCCTCATCATTTGACCTTATCAGGAACCATTGAACCAAAGCTGTAAATGGAATGTAAATAATGCTTTGTATATTGTGTTAATGATTTATCTCATTACATTGATGATATTGTACTTATTTCAGAATTCAAGTTGATCCATATAGAAACATTTTGGCTTTCATTTCTGCTATTGATGAGATTAACAAAGATCCCGACCTTCTGCCCAATATTACTCTTGGCTATAAAATATTTGACACATGTGGAAGTTCGAGGAAATCTCTGAAGTCTGCCATGCAAATAATGTCTGGAAAAGACGAGGAGGCTCCAAATTACTCCTGTGTGGATGATGGAGAAGTGGCTGCTTTTGTGACTAATCCTGGATCTGATATCAATAGAGCCCTGATAGAATTCCTCAGTCTATATAAGATTACTCAGGTTGGTGGCATCTCCGTGGTATAAACCAACATCTTCAAAATACTGATGTAGATACAAATTAATGGTGACACTGACACTATATTGCAGAATATATGGTCATGTTTAAGAGTTATGTATTTTGTTCACTCAGTTGTGAGAGGTTGGCATGGTCTCCTTGTGCAAAATGTTGTCGTTGACAACTGTCAGGCAGTTAAACATGGCGCAGGAGACAGGTAGGCCATGAGAGATGCATATACGCATTTTCACGCTCTTCATTAACTACAGTATCTTCATTGTCTTTCTGTCCATTTTATAATGTGCTCTTTTCTTCTACAATAACCGTCATGTTACCCCTCAGGCTCTCTCTTTCCCTCACCTATATATAGCTCAGATGCTTTATACAGCTTCCAGAGAATCTTAACCTATCATGTCCCAGGGTGCAGCACAAGAAGCACTCTTACAAATCACAGAATCATTTGCTCTTTCTCTTCATGCCTTTGCTTATAACTTCAGGGCATATCTCGCCTAACCCCTTCCCCATCTGACATAGAAACAATACGAACCTCATCAACATTTGTTGTGTCATCTCTTCCCTCTTTTAACTGTCTGTTCTGGAACCCACTATCTGAGTGAAACAAACTTTCCTGTATTTATGACTTTTTTCTTACTAATTCTCTTAACCTGCTGGCCCTCAATGAAATTTGGAATCAGCAATCAGGCACTGCCTTCCCTGCTTCTCTTTCTTATGGCAGCTAAAACTTTTCTCATACCCCCAGACCTAACAACAGACAGATTGGTGAAGTCTGCATACTTCTTTCCCCACAATGCACTTTCCAGGTCATTCTCCCAGTACCATCACTTTTATTCCCATCTTTTGAGGTCCACACCCTTGTACTCTTTTATCCTCTCTCCTTCAGAGTAGCAGCTCACGCACCCAGTTCCTGGATTACTTTGCTGCCTGGATGCAAAACTTCTTGTCCTCAAAATTACCAACTCTCAACGTGGGTAACTTTAAGATACCTATAGACAGCCCTATCTCCCCATCTGTCTCCCAGATTCTATCCTCCTGTCTTGGCCTGTTACTAACTCCCAGAAACATAAAGAGGGCAATACACTTGACCCAGTCTTCCTCCGTCTCTGTTTGGTTTCTGACTTTACTAACTCCCTCCACAGTCACAAATCCTCATCCATCCCAGCACACTCCTACTTATCACACATTCAGGGATCTACATGCCATTGACCCTCATAAACCTATAGAATCTCTACAGTCATTATTGTCCCCAATATATTCCCTCTCTTGTCCTGATCTAG
Source organism: Bufo bufo (assembly GCF_905171765.1). Taxonomy (NCBI): domain Eukaryota; kingdom Metazoa; phylum Chordata; class Amphibia; order Anura; family Bufonidae; genus Bufo; species Bufo bufo. The sequence continues at coordinate 28,513 of NW_024400177.1, forward strand.
CTTTAAAACACTATAATGAAACCCCCAGTAGTACCCAGGATGAAGTAGTACCCCCTATACCCAGATATTCCAACCAAAGATTAAAACAACCTTGCACACACCTCAAACTTGCTTTGCCTAGCAATACTCCAGTAGTGCTGAATACTGTCTATGGAGAAAAACCCACACAAGAAGAGTTCCTCAAATTTATGCTGATAACTCATCCCTGCTCTCCTCACTATCCAATAATCCCAACTCTTTTACACTTTTCTCTACAGTCCAAATGTGCAGACACTTATTACAGACCTATGTATGTGCTAAATATCTGGACACCTACTTCAAAGAGAAAATTAAAAACCACAGGCAGAAAATTAGCTCCCATCCAAGTGTCATTGAATCCCATACCCCCCCCCCCCCATCTCCTCTGGTTCATTTTCCACATTTGACCTAGTCACAGAAGAAGAAATCTCCGGGCTCCTCTCTTCTTAAATAGCTACCGTATTTTTCACCCTATAAGACACACCGGCCCATAAGACACACCTAGGTTTTTGGGGAGGAAAATAAGAAAAAAAATATTTTTAACCAAAAGGTGTGCTTTTGGTGGGTTTGGAACTAATGTGGTCTGTGGATGGCACTATCTGTGAAGGACACTGTTATGGGGGGATCTGTGGATGACGGACACTGTTATGGGGGGATCTGTGGATGACGGACACTGTTATGGGGGGATCTGTGGATGACGGACACTGTTATGGGGGGATCTTTGAATGATGGACACTGTTATGGGGGGATCTGTGGATGATGGACACTGTTATGGGGGGATCTGTGGATGACGGACACTGTTATGGGGGGGATCTGTGACGGACACTGTTATGGGGGATCTGTGGCTTGCAATGTTACAGGGGGATCTGTGGCTGGCACTGTTATGGGGGATCTGTGGATGGCACTCTTACAGGGGGGATCTGTGGATGGCACTTTTACAGGGGGATCTGTGGATGGCACTGTTACAGGGGGTGATCTGTGGATGGCACTTTTACAGGAGGTGATCTGTGGATGGCACTGTTAGAGGGGGGATCTGTGGGTGGCACTGTTATGTGGGATCTGTGGGTGGCACTGTTATATACAGTACAGACCAAAAGTTTGGACACACCTTCTTATTCAAAGAGTTTTCTTTATTTTCATGACTATGAAAATTGTAGATTCACACTGAAGGCATCAAAACTATGAATCAACACATGTGGAATTATATACATAACAAACAAGTGTGAAACAACTGAAAATATGTCATATTCTAGGTTCTTTAAAGTAGCCACCTTTTGCTTTGATTACTGCTTTGCACACTCTTGGCATTCTCTTGATGAGCTTTAAGAGGTAGTCCCCTGAAATGGTCTTCCAACAGTCTTGAAGGAGTTCCCAGAGATGCTTAGCACTTGTTGGCCCTTTTGCCTTCACACTGCGGTCCAGCTCACCCCAAACCATCTCGATTGGGTTCAGGTCCGGTCAGGGCCGGACTGGGACAAAAAATAGGCCCGGGCATTTTTGACTGAGCAGCCCAATCACATGACCCCTAACAGGCCCCACCCCCTTGCAGTCTAGGGGAGGGGCCAAAACCAGAAGCACAATTGAGAGGCAGGGCCAGCCACCAGTAAGATAGGAAGGCTTCAGCCAACACACAAGCTTCTTTGGGGGTCCCCCGGTGACATTAGGGGTCTTAGTACGATCCGGCCACCTAATCCGGCAGAAAATGCAAGGAATCAACTGGACACAAAGCACAGCATGCAGCGGTTTATGTCCCGCTGATTCTCTGCATTTTTCCCAGATTGTGGCCGGATAGTGCTTCCCCTCTTCTCCATAGTGCTGACCCCCCCATATTGTGCCAGTATATAGGGCCCCATAGTGCCACCCCATATTGTGCCAGTATATAGGGCCCCCACCCCCTTCTTGCCACAGTATAGTATAAAATTAAATAATAAAAACAATAAACTCATATACTTACCTCCATGCTGCTGTCAGCGATGCGATGAAGGCCTCTTCCAGGCTGTGTCCCGCGCTGTACGGCTCGGGCGGCGCGCGCGATGACGTCATCGCTCCACCTGCACCGGCCTCTGATAGGCTACAGGCCTAGTGCCAAGAGTGTGCAAAGCAGTAATCAAAGCAAAAGGTGGCTACTTTGAAGAACCTAGAATATTACATATTTTCAGTTGTTTCGCACTTGTTTGTTATGTATATAATTCCACATGTGTTAATTCATAGTTTTGATGCCTTCAGTGTGAATCTACAATTTTCCTAGTCATAAAAATAAAGAAAACTCTTTGAATGAGAAGGTGTGTACAAACTTTTGGTCTGTACTGTATGTGCCATCCACAGACCCCCCACCCCATAACAGTGCCATCCACAGACCCCCCCCAGCCCATAACAGTGCCATCCACAGACCCCCCACCCCTTAACTGTGCCATCCACGGATGTTCCCCATAAAACTGTCATCCACAGATTCCCCCCCCTTCCCGCCGCTCCAGTATACAAATATAAAATGTCTTAAAAGTGATTACACATGCCCCCTCACTCCTAATATTACCGTACATCCTAACAGCTTCTGTACAACCCAGGCAGGCTGGGCGGCCGACCCGTCACTCACTGACATCACTTGCCTGCGCCGCCTGCTTCATTCATAAAGTAGGCAGGGCAGGCACGTGACATCAGGGAGTTACGCTGCCGCCCGCTCGGCCTGCCTGCATTCTACTGAAGCTGTTAGTGTGTACGGTAATATTAGGAGTGGGGGGCATGTTTAATCACTTTTAATTGAATAAGACATTTTATATTTGAATAGTGCAGCACTGGAGCGGCGGATCTATAGTACAGTGACTGCACCGCCCCGCCGCTATTACCGCCCCCCCCCCCAGCTCCTCCTCCCAGTCCCTCCCCGCTCTCTCGTACATCGCAGCCTGCGATGCAAAACTGCCAGCATTCGCCCCATAAGACGCAGGGGCATTTTCCCCCCATTTTGGGGGGAGAAAAAGTGCGTCTTATGGGGCGAAAAATACGGTACATACGTAGATGTTAAGGTTGGAAAAAGACAAAAGTCCATCAAGTTGAACTTGTAATCCTGCTATATTGATCCAAGGAACAAATTCCTGGATCAACATCCATCTTCCTTTTAAAAAGTGGTTGGGCCAAAGGGAAAGGGTGTGTAGAACAAGATTTCTATACATTGTCATAAGCCTCAATGTTATTTTGAATTAAAAAGTCATCTAAACCTTTTTCGAAGGCATCTCCTGCATATGCTATGACCAGGACGGACGGCAAACGGTGCATTAGCCGAGTTTTCAACGGATCCATTGAAAGTCAATGTGTCCGCAGAAAATCACGAAAAATGGACATGGAATAAAATAACGGTCGTGTGCATGAGGCCTAAGGAATAAGTTATATAATAGCGGACCCAGTACAGAATATTACAATTTCGCTACATTTAAAGGGCTTCTGTCACCCCACTAAACCGTTTTTTTTTTTTGTTTACTAATAATCCCTATACTGCGAGCTCTGCATACATAAGCTAAATAATCATTTTGGTTCAGTAGAATTTGATAAAAAGCTATTTTTAAAATATGCAAATTACTGTACCTTGCTACCAGCAAGTAGGGCGGCTACTTGCTGGTAACAGCCGCATCCTCCGATCCTAATGACGCCCCCTCCGCATTGTGATTGACAGGGCCAGGGAACGGAATCGTTCTCTGCTGGCCCTGTTAGAATTCGTAGCCGCCCTACTTGCTGGTAGCAAGGTAATTTGCATATTTAAAAAATAGCTTTTTATCAAATTCTACTGAACCAAAATGATTATTTAGCTTATGTTTGCAGAGCTCGCAGTATAGGGATTATTAGTAAACAAAAAAAAAAAAAAAAAGCGGTTTAGTGGGGTGACAGAAGCCCTTTAACTTGTTGCATTTATATACCACCAATACTTTGATGCAATTTAAAAACCTTGTAATGTTCTTTATTGCTTTATACATAAATTTGATTCAATTTTATGTATGTAAAATATTCTAAAAATACTAATAAAAATCATTTTTGAAAAAAAAAGAATCTTGGGGTACACCACTTATAACCGGGGACCATTCAGAGTAAGAATTATTGACTACAACTCTTTGGATCTGATTGTGAAGCCAATTTTCAATCCAATTACAAATTATATTTTCTAAACCAATAGACCTCAATTTACCCATTAGTCTGTGTGGGACAGTATTGAACAGCTTTGCAAAGTCCAAAAACACTACATCCGCAGGCTTCTCTCTGTCTAGGATTCTACACGCATCAAGGTTAGTCTGACAGCTTCTGTTCTTAGTAAAACCATGTTGGCTCATTATATTATTGACAGTTACATAATCCTGTGTGTAGTCCTGAGGACGCCATCCCCTGAGGACGCCATATCTATGGCGAAACATGTCGGGGGGCAGCGTCTAAGCTTTTAGCACACAGTGGAGCTAATATGAGAGTGCAAGTCATAGACTAGCAAATCGATAGTATAGCAAGTGATTGCGTCGCCAAATAGGCAGCACAGTGAGAGACTGTGCTACCATACGTATACCACTGAACGATCCTAGGTGACAAGACAGATAGCAGGCAGAACCGCACCATTTTGCACTATTACAAATGTTATAATACAGTGCCAATAGGTATTAATACTGAACAGCCGGCTGACCGAGTTGCACTAACTGTAGCAAAATAGTGGATACATTGTCCCAATTCAGCTTACAAAGAGGCAAAGCAGCCAGCTGAATCCAGCTACAGTCATCAGTGTCAAACGGCAGTCAGTATATGAACACATCCAGTGTAGCACTGCTCAGGCCCACTAGTAAAAGTTTTAAAAATATATAATTTAAGTAGGCTAATAATAATTTTTTCACTAATTATTAATTAAATAAAATAAAAGTTAATTTTTATTATAAACAAGATCACAAAATAAAATAAAAAAGCGCACGTCAAGAGCAGGCAGCTAATAGTCTCACGACTAAATGTAAAAAATATTATAATAAGTGCCTCTACGTACGCTGGGTATACACCAATGTAATATTGGTAGTCCTGTAGAAGGCCCTGAAACATTATTCCCACTATGGATGTTAAGCTTACTGGTCTATAATTTCCTGGTGGCCTTGTTCACTTTAAATTTTTTCAGCATATTAGGGACCATATCTACAGTCAGCTAGTTAAGAATGTTATTTGAGGTATTTACACCAGTGCTACCACCATCATGAGATACCCTCTCTTCTTTTTTATATACAGAGGTAAAAAACCCATTTAGGAGTTCTGCCTTCTCTTGATCCCCATTGACCAACACCCCGTTACCATCATTTAGGGGCCCTACATGTTCTGACTGTCACGGGGTTCCGAAGGTGCACTCGGCCCCCATTGCCCGCAGACCTGTTGCTTAGCTTTGGGAATGAGGATCTATGTTTGACCTCATTCCCAGAGCGGCTTTACTAGCTGGGTGGCTCCCTGCTCCTAGTCTGCCTTGAGCGCCGAGCTGATCACTCGGTGCTCGACTGGTTGGTCTGTCGGTCATGTGACGCTGGCCACGTCACATGACCCTCACTCCCCACTATAAATACAGGCAGCCTGCTGGCTACAGGTTGCCTGTTAATTTCTAGGTTCCTGGCTATTTGTTGGACTGCTGAATACTCACCTGATCCTGTTCCCTGACCATCCTTTTGCCTGCTCCTCCTGTACTGCGCATCCGTCCTGGTATTGTGACCTCGGCTCCCACCTGACTACTCTCTTAGGACTCCTCTTGTACTTCTCTGCTCTCCTGGTATTTGACCACGGCTTCTCCTGACCATTCTTTGCTTAATCCTTTGTACTGCGTAGCTCTCTTGGTTCTGACCCGGTCCGTTCATGTTCCGTATTTTGTCTTGTCTGTCTTCCCTGCACATATCCGAAGTTAGGGACTATCGTCCAGTTGTCCCCTGTCATCAGGACTCGTGAGGCAAGTAGGCAGGGCCAAGGGTGAGGGTGGAGCGCAGTGGTCACTATCCTTCCCCCTGTGTGTGTGTGGACGTGACCGTTACACTGACCTTGTTTTTGTAACGTTTATGTATTTGAAGAATGTTTTGGGGTTGTTCTTTCTATCTTTGGCCACCAGTGTATTTTGCGCTTACTTAATATATTTAGTTCTTCATACTTTTTAAAGGCTACAGCTGACCCCTCCGATTTGTATTTCTCTTTTTGTCATTGCCCTTTTTACACTATTTGTAAGCCATGTGGGGTTTAATTTTAATCGCTTGTACTTGTTACCTCTAGGAATGTATTCAACAATATATTTCTCCAAAGTAGATTTAAATAACTCCCATTTAGCATTATTGTTGATCGCAAATATTCTAATCGCAAATTTTTATTGCAAATATTGTCACTTCGAGAATTCGTGAATATCTAGAATATAGTGCTATATTTTTCGTAATCGCAAATATTCTAGATTTTTTTTCATCAGTACCCATGATTCCTCACTGCTTCTTGCTTGTAGGCCAATGAGAAGGCTGCAATATCTTTGACTTTAGGAGCAGTGTTGATCACAAATTTTTGCATTGCAAACTTTTTTTTTAACGCACATTTTCGGATTGCTGATTTTCGCAATCAAGGAAAGAATGACTGTAAATCCTGAGTTCTCGAATTCGCAAATTTATGATGAATATTCGCCCAAATATTCACAAAATATTGCGAATTCGAATATTGCCCCTGCTGCTCATAACTTTAGCATTAGTGTCATTAGGTGTCACGCCGGTGACAGGTTTGAGAAGGTCTGAAAGAATATCTGCACATGAGTGATCTGACAGCCTCTTTTGGTTTCACTTTGTCTGTGTGTTGCTGGTATGTCCACACCCCCTGTTTAGGTGTGGATCATGTGACCTTCACCTCCCCCTAATTAGTCTGACTTTACCCATCACTCCTTGCTCTGGATAGCTTCATTTGGTTTTTGGAAGAGCTGGAGTGTGGTTCATGGTGAAGTCCTGTTCGTCCATCATCCATCAGCCTCAGAAGTTAAGTGTTCCGCTTGTTGTGTTTTGTATCCCCCCCCCCCACCTTTGTTGTTTACTAGGCCTCAGTGAGACGCTGGTTCCTTCACCAGGAAAGGAGTGGGTTGTCTCTGCCCGGTCATTACTATTAGGGCAACTGAGGGCCACCAGGGTTTTCTAGGTTCCTGTGTATGGGCATTTCTACCATCGAGAGGTGCCCATACGGATAGGAGTTAGGGCCAGGAGCAGAGTTTTATAGGTGGTGACCCTTTTCCTTCCCTAGCGGTGAGGCCTAGTGTCTTTCCCCTTCCTTCTTGTTGTCCCTTGGTGTTCTCCCCTACAACATCCGTGACATTAGGTGACAGTAATTGCTCCCAGCCTATGTCCTGAAGTGCAGCGCTCAACACTGTGAAATTTACAATTTTAAAATTAAGTGTTTATGCCCTACAGACCCGAGTGTGTTTTTTTACAGTTTAGTTGGAATATAATTATATTGTGGTCACTGTTTCCAAGGTTTTCATGGCCAGTGACATTTCTCACAAGCTCTGCATTGTTAGAAATTACTACATCCAGAAGAGCATCGCCTCTAGTAGGATCTTCTACAAACTTGCCCATCATTCAAAAAGCTGAGGAATTTTCTCGCTTTTGCAGCAGAGGCAAAACCATGTTCCCAATCTACAGAGAGTGCAGAATTATTAGGCAAGTTGTATTTTTGAGGATTTATTTTATTATTGAACAACAACCATGTTCTCAATGAACCCAAAAAACTCGTTAATATCAAAGCTGAATATTTTTGGAAGTAGTTTTTAGTTTGTTTTTAGTTTTAGCTATTTTAGGGGGATATCTGTGTGTGCAGGTGACTATTACTGTGCATAATTATTAGGCAACTTAACAAAAAACAAATATATACCCATTTCAATTATTTATTTTTACCAGTGAAACCAATATAACATCTCAACATTCACAAATATACATTTCTGACATTCAAAAACAAAACAAAAACAAATCAGTGACCAATATAGCCACCTTTCTTTGCAAGGACACTCAAAAGCCTGCGATCCATGGATTCTGTCAGTGTTTTGATCTGTTCACCATCAACATTGCGTGCAGCAGCAACCACAGCCTCCCAGACACTGTTCAGAGAGGAGTACTGTTTTACCTCCTTGTAAATCTCACATTTGATGATGGACCACAGGTTCTCAATGGGGTTCAGATCAGGTGAACAAGGAGGCCATGTCATTAGATTTTCTTCTTTTATACCCTTTCTTGCCAGCCACGCTGTGGAGTACTTGGACGCGTGTGATGGAGCATTGTCCTGCATGAAAATCATGTTTTTATTGAAGGATGCAGACTTCTTCCTGTACCACTGCTTGAAGAAGGTGTCTTCCAGAAACTGGCAGTAGGACTGGGAGTTGAGCTTGACTCCATCCTCAACCCGAAAAGGCCCCACAAGCTCATCTTTGATGACACCAGCCCAAACCAGTACTCCACCTCCACCTTGCTGGCGTCTGAGTTAGATTGGAGCTCTCTGCCCTTTACCAATCCAGCCACGGGCCCATCCATCTGGCCCATCAAGACTCACTCTCATTTCATCAGTCCATAAAACCTTAGAAAAATCAGTCTTGAGATATTTCTTGCCCCAGTCTTGACGTTTCAGCTTGTGTGTCTTGTTCAGTGGTGGTCGTCTTTCAGCCTTTCTTACCTTGGCCATGTCTCTGAGTATTGCACACCTTGTGCTTTTGGGCACTCCAGTGATGTTGCAGCTCTGAAATATGGCCAAACTGGTGGCAAGTGGCATCTTGGCAGCTGCACGCTTGACTTTTCTCAGTTCATGGGCAGTTATTTTGCGCCTTGGTTTTTCCACACGCTTCTTGCGACCCTGTTGACTATTTTGAATGAAACGCTTGATTGTTCGATGATCACGCTTCAGAAGCTTTGCAATTTTAAGAGTGCTGCATCCCTCTGCAAGATATCTCACTATTTTTGACTTTTCTGAGCCTGTCAAGTCCTTCTTTTGACCCATTTTGCCAAAGGAAAGGAAGTTGCTTAATAATTATGCACACCTGATATAGGGTGTTGATGTTATTAGACCACACCCCTTCTCATTACAGAGATGCACATCACCTAATATGCTTAATTGGTAGTAGGCTTTCGAGCCGATACAGCTTGGAGTAAGACAACATGCATAAAGAGGATGATGTGGTCAAAATACTCATTTGCCTAATAATTCTGCACACAGTGTATGTTTGGAAAGTTAAAATCTCCCATTATCACTACTGTTCCAGCCTGTGCCGCCCACTCCATTTGCGCATACAGTTGATCTTTTATTTCCACAGTGATATTGGGGGGGGGGGGGGGGGGGCGGGGGGGCTCTATAGGTCACACCAATAATTGTTATTATTTTCTTACCTCTGTAATCCCACCCACAAGATTTCATCATCCTCACAACCTTCATCCACAATTATTTCTTTCGCACTTACTTTCATATCACTCCTAGCATATAGACATACACCTACCACATGCACTACTGACACTATTCCATCACACCTTCTCCACTCTCTCTCGCAGTTGTCACTACTCACATTACTAAATTTTAACCTCTCTTTCTCTTCTGGTATCTTCCACCTAGGCAGCATACCCGCTGTCTCGGTGTTATGATTGACACTCATCTTTCCTTGGTTCCCTATAATTAATCACTTGCCCTCTCATGTCACCTGCACCTAAAAAAATCACTAGAATCCGCCCTTTTCATATTGTGTGAACAGCAGAAACTCTCATTGTGACCCTGATCCATTCCCACATTGATTACTGTGATTCTTTACTCATTGGTCTCCAAATTTCCCCCTCTCCAATCCATCCTTAAAGGGATTCTCTCACTTCAGCAAATAACATTTATTATGTGGAGGAAGTTAATACAAGGCACTTACTAATGTACTGTGATTGCCCATATTGCCTCCTGGCTGGATTTATTTTTCCATCACATTATACACTGCTTGTTCCCATGGTTACAATCACCCTGAAATCCAGCAGTGGTGGCCGTGCTTGCACACTATACAAAAAATAACCAGCCTATGTGCGCCCCCACAGTCCTGACCACCAGAGAAGCCTGCACCTTTTCCTATAATGTGCAAGCACGGCCATCTCTGATGGATTGCAGGGTGGTCATAACCATGGAAACAAGCAGTGCATAATGTGATGGAAAAATGAATCTAGCCAGCAAAGGAGTCAATATGGACAATCGCAGTACATTAGTTAAGTGTCTTATATTAACTTCCTCTACATGATAAATGCTACTTGCTGAAGTGAGAGAACCCCTTTAAAGGGATTCTGTCAGCCAGATTATGCCTATAGAGTGGATTACAGGTTATGGGAGATCTCCTGTAGCAAGTCAGAAATATACCATTGTCTAACATGATTGCTGTAGTTTTGCAAACAAAACAATTTTATATATATGCAATTTACTTGTAAAAAGATCCCAAGTGACGGTCCTAACCATCTGTGGAGCCCAGCCGCACCCATTCTGAGTGTGCACAGCACCTCCCTTCATCCACAAGTCCCCTCCTAGCTCCCCAATGTCATTCTGAGGATTCACTGTAATCTCATACGTGTGCGTGGGTGCTTGTGTCTGAAGTACACGCACGTGCAAGATTACAGTGAGTCCTCAGAATGACATCGGAGGAGCTAGGAGGGGACTTGTGGATGAAGGGAGGTGCTGTGCACACTCCGAATGGGTGCGGCTGGGCTCCACAGATGGTTAGGACCGTCCCTTGGGATCTTTTCACAGGCAATTTTCACACATATATATATATATATATATATATATATATATACAGTACAGACCAAAAGTTTTGACACACCTTCTCATTCAAAGAGTTTTCTTTATTTTCATGACTATGAAGGCATCAAAACTATGAATTAACACATGTGGAATTATATACATAACAAACAAGTGTGAAACAACTGAAAATATGTCATATTCTAGGTTCTTCAAAGTAGCCACCTTTTGCTTTGATTACTGCTTTGCACACTCTTGGCATTCTCTTGATGAGCTTCAAGAGGTAGTCCCCTGAAATGGTCTTCCAACAGTCTTGAAGGAGTTCCAAGAGATGCTTAGCACTTGTTGGCCCTTTTGCCTTCACTCTGCGGTCCAGCTCACCCCAAACCATCTCAATTGGGTTCAGGTCCGGTGACTGTGGAGGCCAGGTCATCTGGCGCAGCACCCCATCACTCTCCTTCATGGTCAAATAGCCCTTACTTTAAAAGTTTTCCCAATTTTTCGGCTGACTGACTGACCTTCATTTCAGTTGCGTTGAGGAGAAGTCAGGTGGATACACAGCTGATAGTCCTACTGAATAGACTGTTAGAATTGGTATTATGGCAAAAAAAAAGCAGCTAAGTAAAGAAAAACGAGTGGCCATCATTACTTTATGAAATGAAGGTCAGTCAGTCAGCCGAAAAATTGGGAAAACTTTTAAAGTAAGGGCTATTTGACCATGAAGGAGAGTGATGGGGTGCTGTGCCAGATGACCTGGCCTCCACAGTCACCGGACCTGAACCCAATCGAGATGGTTTGGGGTGAGCTGGACCGCAGAGTGAAGGCAAAAGGGCCAACAAGTGCTAAGCATCTCTGGGAACTCCTTCAAGACTGTTGGAAGACCATTTCAGGGGACTACCTCTTGAAGCTCATCAAGAGAATGCCAAGAGTGTGCAAAGCAGTAATCAAAGCAAAAGGTGGCTACTTTGAAGAACCTAGAATATGACATATTTTCAGTTGTTTCCCACTTGATTGTTATGTATATAATTCCACATGTGTTAATTCATAGTTTTGATGCCTTCATAGTCATGAAAATAAAGAAAACTCTTTGAATGAGGTGTGTCCAAACTTTTGGTCTGTACTGTGTATATAGTCGTTTTTATTGGAAAACTATAGCAATCATAAGTTAGACAATGGTATATTTCTGACATGCTATAGAAAACCTCCCATAACCTGTAATTGGCTCTATAGGCATAATCTGGCTGACAGAATCCCTTTTAATGCAGCAGCCAGGCAAATCTTTCTCTCTAAGAGCTACTCCAATGTCTCCGTCCTGTGCAATTCATTGAGCTGGTTTCCCATACAGCACAGGATTCAATATAAACTGATCATTCTCATCCACAGAGCTTTCCGCAGTGCTATACCCCCCTACACCTCCTCCCTAATTTCTGTCTACCACTCTAATCATGTCTCCATTCATCCAATAACTTACAACTAACATCCACCAAAATCTGAATATCTCACTCTATAAGACTTCTCCTGGGCTTCACCAGTTCTCTGGAATGCCCTACCCCAAAAAATTAGGTTAATTCACAATATACACAGTTTTAATAGCTCCATAAAAACTCATCTTTTTTGGGGTGGCCTATCACATCCATTAACAAAACTCTTCTTCATTCACCCATCACCACACTTCATCATTATTCTTCTAAACCTGATCTATCATCAAATTCTATCCACCACACCCCATGAACTTAACTACACTACAAATATTGGCTGGTGGTGGCTCATTCAGCTTTATATCTGCTCCCCAATTTCGTTAAGATGACCAGGCCATGGTACTAAACAAACACTTTTTACTTTTTGTGTCACCCATATCTCCACATAGGTTGTAAGTAGTGTTTACCGAGCATGCTCTGCCGAACACCAGTTCGGCTCGAGCATCTCGATGTTCGGCACATGGGGGTATTCAGCCGAATACAGCATGTGCTCAAGCTCAATGCTCGAGTCTCCTCCCCGTACGTTTGTTGGCTGCTATGCAGCCAATAAACGTGCAGGTAAGTACTGACCTTCATTGTAATGCTGTAGCCATGTTGGCTGCTGGCATTACAGTGATTGGCTGGCCGGAACACATTATCGGGTACTATTGTGGCAGGTGCAGCACTATGAAGTACCTTTTGCGTTGTGGCATTAGAAGAATTTTGATATCTCTAACTTTTTAGTCCAACCAGACTGTCTGTTACTCTGTAATTCTTCCAGTGCCGTTCCATGGAAACAGTAGGTTTAAAGAGCACACCAAATGCTTGAAATAACTTCTTTATTAACCCTTTCATGACCAAGGGTCATTGATGCCCTAATGTCCAGGTCAAAATTTACAAATCTGACATGCGTCACTTTATGTGGTAATAGCTTTGGAACACTTTTACTTATCCAAACCATTCTGAGATTGTTTTCTCGTGACATATTGTACTTCATGATAGTCATATATTTGAGTCAATATATCTCACCTTTATTTATGAAAAAATCCAAAATGTACCCAAAATTTAGAAAAATTCACAATTTTCCAAATTTCAATTTCTCTGCTTCTAAAACAAAGTCATACCTAATAAAATATTTATTACTTAACATTTCCCATATGTCTACTTTATGTTGGCATCATTTTGGAAATGTCATTTTATTTTTTTAGGACGTTAGAAGGCTTAGAAGTTTAGAAGCAATTCTTAAAATTTTTAAGAAAATTTCCAAAACCCACTTTATAAGGACCAGTTCAGGTCTGAAGTCACTTTGTGGGGCCTACATAGTGGATACCCCCATAAATGACCCCATTGCAGAAACTACACCCCTCAAGTTACTCAAAACTGATTTTACAAACTTTTTTAACCCTTTAGGTGTTCCACAAGAATTAAAGGAAAATGGAGATGAAATTTCTAAATTTCACATTTTTGGCAGATTTTCCATTTTATTGCATTTTTTTATTTAACACATTGAGGGTTAACAGCCAAACAAAACTCAATATTTATTACCCTGATTCCGCGGTTTACAGAAACACCCCACATGTGGTCGTAAACTGCTGTACGGGCACACGGCAGGGCGCAGAAGGAAAGGAATGCCATACGGTTTTTGGAAGGCAGATTTTGCTGGATTGGTTTTCTGAACGCCATATGTTTTTTATTTTTCTGCCGATCGTCTTTTGCAAGGGCTCGTTTTTTGCAGAAAGTGTTGAGGTTTTAATTGGTACCATTTTTGGGTACATAGGATTTTTTGATCATTCATTATTACACTTTATAGGGCAAGGTGACCAAAAAATTGGCTGTTTTGGAACAGCTTTCATTTATTTATTTTTACAGCGTTCATCTGAGGAGTTAGGTCATGTGATAGTTTTATAGAGAAGATCGTTACGGACGTGGCAATACCTAATATGTATACTTTTTCTTATTTATTTAAGTTTTACACAATAATAGCATTTCTGAAACCAAAAAAATTATGTTTTAGTGTCTCCATAGTCTGAGAGCCATAGCTTTTATATTTTTTGGGCGATTGTCTTAAATAGGGTATCATGTTTTGCGGGATGAGGTGACGGTTTAATTGGTACTATTTTGGGGGTCATAAGCCTTTTTTATCGCTTGCTGTTGCACTATTTGTGATGTAAGGTGACAAAAATAGCTTTTTTTGGCACAGTTTTTTTTTTTTTTTTTAATAGTGTTTATCGGACTGGGTCTATCATGTGATATATTTATAGAGACGGTCGTTACGGACGCGGTGACACCTAATATGTGTATTTTATTTTTTCATTTTTTTTACCTAACCCCTCAGGTGAACACCGTAAAAAAATAAAAATAAAAACGGTGTAAAAAAAGCAATTTTTTGTCATCTTGCATCACAAAAAGTGTAATAGCACGCGAATATAAAGTCATATGCAAACCAAAATAGTGCCAATCAAACCGCCATCTCATCCCACAAAAAAGACACCCAACCTAAGATAATCGCCCAAAAACTGAAAAAACTATGGCTCTCAGACTATGGAGACACTAAAACATGATTTTTTTTTGTTTCAAAAATGAAATCATTGTGTAAAACTTACATAAATAAAAAAATTGTATACATATTAGGTATCGAGGCGTCCGTGACAACCTGCTATAAAAATACCACATGATCTAACCTGTCAGATGAATGTTGTAAATAACAAAAAAAAAAGTGACAAAAAAACTATTTCTTGTTACCTTGCCTCACAAAAAGTGTAATATAGAGCAACCAAAAATCACATGTACCCTAAACTAGTACCAAGAAAACTTCCACCCTATCCCGTAGTTTCTAAAATGGGGTCACTTTTTTGGAGTTTCTACTCTAGGGGTGCATCAGGGGGGCTTCAAATGGGACATGGTGTCCAAAAAAACTGTCTAGCAAAATCTGCCTTCCATAAACCGTACGGCATTCCTTTCCTTCTGCGCCCTGCCGTGTGCCCGTACAGCAGTTTACGACCACATATGGGGTGTTTCTGTAAACTACAGAATCAGGGCCATAACTTTGTAACTGGAAAAAAAATATTAAAATGGAAAATCTGCCAAAAAAGTGAAATTTTTAAATTGTATCTCTATTTTCCATTAAATCTTGTGCAACACCTAAAGGGTTAACAAAGTTTGTAAAATCAGTTTTGAATACCTTGAGGGGTGTAGTTTCTTAGATGGGGTCACTTTTATGGAGTTTCTACTGTAGGGGTGCATCAGGGGGGCTTCAAATGGGATATGGTGTAAAAAAAAACAGTTCAGCAAAATCTGCCTTCCAAAAACCATACGGCACACCTTTCCCTCTACGCCCTACTGTGAGCCCGTACAGTAGTTTACGGCCACATATGGGGTGTTTCTGCAAACTACAGAATCGGGGAAATAAATATAGCATTTTGTTTGGCTGTTAACCCTTACTTTGTTACTGGAAAAATTGGATTAAAATTGAAAATTTGCTAAAAAATTGAAATTCTCAAATTTCATCTCCATTTGCCAATAACTCTTGTGAAACACCTAAAGGGTTAACAAAGTTTGTAAAATCAGTTTTGAATACCTTGAGGGGTGTAGTTTCTAGAATGGGTTTTTGGTTTTTTTTCTATTATGTAAGCCTCACAAAGTGACTTCAGACCTGAACTGGTCCCTAAAAAGTGGGTTTTTGAAAATTTCTGAAAAATTTCAAGATTTTCTTCTAAACTTCTAAGCCTTGTAACATCCCCCAAAAATAAAATATCATTCCCAAATTGATCCAAACATGAAGTAGACATATCGGGAATGTAAAGTAATAACTATTTTTGGAGGTATTACTATTAGGGATGAGCGAACCCGAACTGTATAGTTCGGGTTCGTACCAAATTTTGTGGTGTCCGTGACACGGACCCGAACCCGAACATTTTCGTAAAAGTCCGGGTTCGGGTTCGGTGTTCGGCGCTTTCTTGGCACTTTTTGAAAGGCTGCAAAGCAGCCAATCAACAAGCGTAATACTACTTGCCCCAAAAGGCCATCACAGCCTTGCCTACTATTGGCATGGCTGTGATTGGCCAGTGCAGCATGTGACCCAGCCTCTATATAAGCTTGGGTCACGTAGCGCTGCACATCACTCTGCTGATTCAAGCATAGGGAGAGGTTGCAGCTGCGACGTTAGGGCGAGATTAGGCAGATTAACTCCTCCAAAAGACTTCATTCTGTGATCGATCTCCAGCTGTGGATCATTGAAGTGCTAATATCGAATTGCTCACTTTTTTTAGGCTGCCCAGAGCGTTTTTATATCACTTTTTTCTGGGGTGATCGGCGGCCATTTTGTGGCTTGTGGTGCGCCAGCACAAGCTATCACCAAGTGTATTTAACCATCAATAGTGTGGTTATTTTGTGCTATATCCTACATCTGCTGCAGGCTGAGCCTGTGTCACCGAAGTGCA